>NC_056462.1:3652500-3950000 GCF_018296145.1 Oncorhynchus tshawytscha | reverse complement strand
CTCCTTCTCCTCCACTCTCCCCATCCTCCCTCTCCTCCTCTCTCAATCGCTCCCTCATCTCCCATGTCTCCATCACTCAGCCTCATTCCTCTCTCCATCACTCCTTCTCTTACCTGTCTCCTCACTCCCTCTCTTCCTCTCACATCACTCCTTCTCTTCCTCTCCCCATCACTCCTTCTCTCCCTCTCTACATCACTCCTTCTCTCTCTCTCACCACTCGCTTCATCCTCCATCTCTCACATCGCTCCCTCTCTTCCTCTCTGCAGCACGCTTCTCTTCACTCTCTCCATCCACATCCTTCTCTGTCTCTCTCACCCATCACATCACTTCTCTTCCCTCATCAGTCCTCCGTCTCTCTTCCTCTCTCACACCATCTCTCTGCCAGCCATTGCCTCATCTCATCACATCACTCCTCTCTTCTCTCACATGCTCTAACCATACACATCCTAATCTCTCTCTCTCTCCTCGTCACTCCCTCTCCTCCCTGCATCGCATCACTCCTCTCACCTCAACCTCTGCCTCTCATCCTCCTTCCTCCCTCACCATCCATCATCTCCTTCTCTCTCCATGTCGCCCTCATCACTCTCATCGATCCCTCTCCTCTCTCTCTCCCCATCATCTCTCCTCTCCTCTCCCCCATCATCCCTCTCCTCTCTTCTCTCCCCCCCATCATCCCTCTTCCTCTCTCTCTCCCCCATATCCCTCTCCTCTCTCTCTCCCCATCACCCTCTCCTCTCTCTCTCTCCCCCATCATCCCTCTCCTCTCTCTCTCCCCCATCATCCCTCTCCTCTCTCTCCCCCAATCATCCCTCTCCTCTCTCTCTCCCCATCACCCTCTCCTCTCTCTCACCCCTCATCCCTCTCCTCTCTCTCCCCATCTCCCTCTCCTCTCTCTCCCCCCATCATCTCTCCCCCATCATCCCTCTCCTCTCTCTCCCCCATCATCCTCTCTTCTCTCTCTCCCTCATCTCTCCTCTCTCTCTCCCCCCCATCATCCCTCTCCTCTCTCTCCCCCATCATCCCTCTCCTCTCTCTCCCCCATCATCCTCTCCTCTCTCTCCCCATCATTCCCCCTCCTCTCTCTTCTCCCCCATCATCCCTCCCTCTCTCTCTCCCCCATCATCCCTCTCCTCTCTCTCCCCCCATCATCTCTCCCCCCATCACTCTCTCCTCTCTCTCCCCCATTCCATCTCTCTCCTCTCTCTCCCATCATCCCTCTCCTCTCTCTCTCCCCCATCATCCCTCTCCTCTCTCTCTCCCCATCCATCCCCTCTCCTCTCTCTCCCCCATCATCCCTTCCTCTCCTCTCCCCCATCATCCCTCTCCTCTCTCTCTCCCCCTCACCCCTCTCCTCTCTTCTCTCTCCCCCCATCATCCCCTCCTCTCTCTCCCATCATCCCTCTCCTCTCTCTCCCCATCATCCTCTCTCTCTCTCTCCCCCCTCATCCCTCTCCCTCTCTCTCCCCCATCCATCCCTCTCCTCTCTCTCTCTCCCCATCATCCCCCTCTCCTCTCTCTCCCCCTCATCCTCTCCTCTCTCTCTCCCCCATCATCCCTCTCCTCTCTCTCTCCCCCATCATCCCTCTCCTCTCTCTCTCGCGTCACTCCATACTCACCATCCGCCATCATCCCTCACCAGCCATTCCCTGCTTCCAGTCCCTGCCTCTCCTTCTCTCTTCCATCATCCCTCTCTCCCTCCTCACCCATGTCACCTCATCCCTCCGCATCCATCACCTCCATCTACCACATCATCCTCTTCTGCATCATTTCTCTTCCACATCGTCTCCTCTGCTCTATCATCTCAGCTCTCTGTCGTCCACTCTTCTGCAGTGCACCACTCTCTCTCCACAGTGCCTCCATCTCTCCACCCATGTCCGCTTCTCTCACATGTCACTCTCTCTCCACACATCATCTTCATCTCTCACAATATTATCTTCTTCTTCCACATCGATCCATCTATCTTCTCCTTTCTCACACATCGTCCTCATTCTGCTCCCATACACTCGCTCTCCTCCCATCATCCCTCTCTCCCTCTCACATACGTCCTCCTCCCACAGCCAGCCTCCTCTCCCAGTGCGTCTCACTCGCTCCACATCATCGCTCTGCCAGCCACTCTCTCCACAAAGACACATCTTCATCTCTCGCACACATCTTCTTCTTCCACATCAAACCATCCTCCTCTCTCTCTCCTTTCTCACATATCATCTTCATTCTCTCCCATATTACTCATCTCTCTTCCCATCATCCCTCTCTCCCTCTCACATATCTTCCTTCTCTCACCACCACAGCCAGCCTCCTCTCCCATCATCTCACTCCACCTCCACATCGTCTCTCTGCCAGCCACTCTCTCCTGCCATTCAGCATCTGCTTCTTCTCCACATCACATCACTCCACTCCTCCCTTCCACATCCACGTGCACTTTCCATCTCCTATCACACATCAAAATATCTTCCTTCATACTCACCATCCACATAAATCCCTTTTTCTCTTTTCTTTCACCACCACATGTCACCAACTCTCCTCTCTCAATCAGTCCCTGCTTCTCTCTCCACATCACATCCTCATCTCTTCACATCAATCTCTCTCTCCACGTGATCCATCTCTCTCTTCACACCAAATACTCTCATACTCATCTCACATCCACTCTCTCTGCTTCACCATCAGTCACTCCACTCTTTCTCTCTCACATCGTCCCTCTTCTCTCTCCACGTCACTCCTCAGCTCTCCACACACAAAGTGCTCTCTCTGCACCAGTGTCCACCCTCTGCATCATCCTCCCATGCCCCACTCCATCTCCTCTGCAGTCAAACCACCATCCTCCCTCTGCATCAGCCCTTCTCCACACCAGTCCCTGCCCTCTCACCATGTACTCCCATGCTCCCCATCTCTCCACAGTGCCTCTCTGCTCCAGTGCTACCTCTGCATCGGCTCCACCATCGCTCCACTCATGTCTCTGCAGTCAAATCTCACCATGTCCCTCTCGCATCAGCCCTGCATCCAGTCACCAGCTCTGCCCTCCATCTCTCTCCCAGTGTCATGCTCTCTCACGTGTCACTCTGCTCCTAAAATGCACCACTCTCACTCTCCATCGGCTCCACCAGCTGTCCACTCATGTCTCTGCGCCAATCACATGCCACTCTCTGCTCACAGCCAGCCACCAGTCCTCACTGCTGCCACCACCCAAAGCGCTCCACTGCTCTCCCACGTCGTCACTCTGCTCTCTAGCATGCTGCACTCTCTCTACTCTCCCGTCCACTCAGTGTCCACTCCATCATCCTGTCTCCTCGCACAATCAGCTCCACTCTCTGCTCACAGCCAGCCACTCTCCCTCTGCTGCATCATCCTCCACCACTCTCTCACGTCATCCTCCCACTCTCATCACCACTGCAGTACTCTGCAGCTGTCACCACATGTCCTACACACGTCCCTCTCTCTCTCTGCGCATCTCACTCTCTGTTTCTCCCCATCACTCCGCTCCGCTCTTCTCTTTCACATCATCTCATCTCCACCCTTACAGCAACCACCATCTCTCCTCCCATGTCTCACATCTCTCCACACATGTCCCTCCTCTTCATCTCCTCACCTCACTCAGTCCCTCTGTCTCTCTCACATGTCCTCCACTGCCCTCTCTCTCTCGTGCATCTCACTCTCCGTCTTTCGCGCACTCATCCGCTCTGCTCATGTCTCTCTCCATCATCTCCATCTCCACCATCACCGCTCCTGGCCAGCTCCACTCACTCCCATGTCCACCATCAATCCTCCACTCTATGTCCACATGCTCCTCCCGCATCTCTCTCCCAGCAGCCCTCATCTCTCTCCCATCATCTCCCTCTCTCTCTATGCCCTCCGTCTCTCTCCACACTCATCCCTCTACTCTCTCTCCCCCCATCATCCCTCTACTCTCTCTCCCCCATCCTCCCTCTCCTCTCTCCCTCCATCATCCTCTACTCTCTCTCCCCCCATCCCCCTCTCTCTCTCCCCATCATCCCTCTACTCTCTCTCTCCCCATCATCCCTCTCCCTCTCTCCCCCCATCTCCTCTCCTCTCTCTCCCCCCTCATCCCTCTACTCTCTCTCCCCCATCATCCCTCTCCCTCTCCCTCATCCTCTTCTCTCTCTCTCTCCCCCACTCCATCTCCTCTCTCTCTCTCTCTCCCCATCTCCCCTACTCTCTCTCCCCCATCATTCCTCTCTCTCTCTCCCCCATACTCTCTCCTCCCCCCTCATCCCTCTCCCTCCCCCCATCATCCTCTACTCTCTCTCCCCCCCATCATCATCCTCCTCTCTCTCTCACTCTACGTACTCTGTCTCTCACTCATGTCCTCCACTCTCTCTCTCTCTGTGTCTCTCACTCTCTGCTCTCATCATCCCTCTGCCTTCTCTCATCATCTCATCTCTCACTCTCTACAGCTGCACCATCTGTCCTCCCATGTCTCCATCTCTCCACTCATGTCCCTCCTCCTCATCTCTCTCTCACTCATCCCTCTCTCACTCTCCCATGTCCTCCTGTCTCTCTCCACATCATCCACTCACTCATCGTGCACCTCTGCCTACCATGTCACTCTCTCTCTCCACTCAAACTCATCTCCTCTCTCTCTGGCAAGCTCCACTCGCTCTCTCTCTCTCTCTCTCTCTCTCTCTCTCCCCCTGCCCTCCCGCTCTCTCTCCCAGCAGCCCTCGTCTCTCTCCGTCATCCCTGCCCTCTCTCTCTCTGCCCTCCCTTTCTCTCCACACTCATCCACTCCCTGCCTCACACCGCTCGTCTCCCTCTCTCTCTCTCATCCTGCACTCTCTGCATCATCTTCACTCTCTCTCCCTGCCACCTGCTCTGCTCGTCTTTCCTCCCTCTCTCTCCCTCTCTCTCCTCTCTCTCTCTCTCTCTCCCTCTCTCCCCCTCATCTCTCTCTCCCTGTCTCTCCGTCTCTCTCTCTCTGTCTCCTCTCTCCTCTCTCTCTCATCATCTCTCTGCTCTCTCTCTCTCATCCTCTCTCTCTCTCTCTCTTATCTCTCTCTCTCTCTCTGCCACGTCTGTCTCTCTCTCTCTCTCATCGTCCCTCTCTCTCTCATCACTCCTCCTCTCTCTCTCAGTCATCTGCCTCTCTGCAGTCGTCCCTCTGCTCTCTCTACCACTCTCTCCCTCTCTGCCAGTCATCCCTCTGCTCTCCTCTCTCTCTCTCTCCACTCTCTCTGCCTCATCTCTCTCTCGCTCCCTCTCTCTCTCATGACTCTCTCTCTACTCTCCCGCCGCTCTCTCTGCTCTCTCTCCTCATCAAGCTCCTTCTCTCTCTCCCATTCCCTCTCTCTCTCTCTCCTCATCCCTCTCCTCTCTCTCCCCCATCATCCCTCTCCTCTCTCTCTCCCATCCCTCTCTCTCTCTCTCCCCCATCATCCCTCTCCTCCTCTCTCTTCCCCCATCCCTCTCTCTCTCTCCCCCATCTCCCTCTACTCTCTCTCCCCATCATCCTCTCCTCTCTCCCCCCAATCTCCCTCTCCTCTCTCTCCCCATCATCCCTCTCCTCTCTCTCCCCATCATCCTCTCCTCTCTCTCCCCATCTCCCTCTCCTCTCTCCTCCCCCATCATCCTCTCCTCTCTCTCTCCCCATCTCCCTCTCCTCTCTCTCCCCCATCATCCCTCTACTCTCTCTCCCCCCTCCATCCCTCTCCCTCTCTCTCCCCCATCATCCCTCTACTCTCTCTCTCCCCATCATCCCCTCTCTCTCTCTCCCATCCCTCTCTCTCTCTCCTCACTCTTCTCCTCTCCCCATCCCTCTCTCTCTCTCCCCCATCATCTCTCTCACTCTCTCTCTCCCATCATCTCTCTCCTCTCTCCCCTCTATCATCCCTCTCTCTCTCTCTCTCTCGTCCCTCTCCTCTCTCTCCCTCTCTGCTCCTACTCTCTCTCTCTCCCTCTGCTCTCTCCCTCCTCTCTCCCTCTCATCTCGTCCCTGCTCTCTCTCCCCATCACTCCCTCCCTCTCTCTCCATCGTCCACTCTCTACTCTCTCTTTCATCGTCTCTCTGCTCTCTCCCCTCGTCACTCTATCACTCTCTCTTCACATCGTCCCTCTGCTCTCTCCATCATCTACTCTCTCTCTACATACAGTCTCTCTCTCTCTCTACATGTCTCCGCTCTCTACTATCATCATCCTCTCTCTCTACACATCTGTCCGTCACACATCTAAATATAACTCTGTGCTCTTAAAATGACCACGTATACTGTTCTCTCGCATGTATATATGTATAAATCGTAATATGTCATCGTCCTCCTGCTCTCTCTCTCGTCGTCCCTCTACTCTCTCTCCTCTCTCTCTCTCTCTGTATCTCTCTCATCATCTCCGTCTCCCTCTCTCTCATCTCTCTCTCTCTCTCTCTCATACTGCTCTCTGCTCTTTCTGTCTCATCTCTCTCTCTCACCTCTCTCTCCCTCTCTCATGTCTCTCATCTCTCCCTGCTCTACTCCCTCTCTCTCTCCCCTCATCATCTGCTCCCTCTCGTACTCACTCTCTCTCTCATGTCTCCATCTCTCTCATCTCTCATCTCTCTCTCTCTCTCATCTCTCTCCTCTCTCTCCTCTCTCTCGCTCTCTCTCTCTCTCTCTCTCTCACTCATCTCTCTCCTCTGCATCCCCCTCTCTCTCTCTCTCTGTCTCTCTCTCTCTCTCCTGCTCATACTCTCTGCATGTCGCATCTAACTCTCTCTCCCTCGTGCTACTCATGACATCTCTCTCCCTCATCAGCATCTCTCTCCTCTCTCTCTGTCTCTCTCTCCTCTCTCTCTCTCTCTCTCTTTCTCTCTCTCTCTCTCCCTCCTCTCTCTCCCTCTCTCTCTCTCTCTCTCATCTCCCTCTCTCTCTCCCCTGCTCTCAGCTCTCTCTCTCGCTCGCTCTCTCACTCTCTGCTCTGTCCCCCTCATCTCTCTCATCCGCCACGTCTCTCTCTCTCGCTCATCCCCTGCTCTCTCTGTCCCTGCTCTCTCTCTCTCCCTCTCTCGCATCGTCTCATCTCTCCCTCCGTCTCATGTCACTCTCTCTCTCTCTCTATCATCCCTCTCTCTCCGTTTCTCTCTCTCATCATCTCTCTCCCTCTCTCTCTCATCATCTCTCCTCTCCTCTCACCTCATCTCTCTCTCCTCTCTCTCCTCCTCTCGCTCTCTGTCTCTCCCTCTCTCTGCAGTGCTCTCTCTCTCTCTCTCACAGTGACCTCTCTCTCTCTCTCATGTCCCTCTCTCTCTCTCCTGTCTCTCCTCTCTCTCGCTCTCTCTCTCTCCCTCTCTCACTCTCTCTCTCTCCCTCTCTCTCTCATCATCCCTCTCTCTCTGTCTCTCTCTCCTCTCTCTCTCTCCCATCATTTCTCTCTCTCTCTCTCCCCATCATCCCTCTACTCTCTCTCTCCCCATCATCCCTCTACTCTCTCTCCCCCCATCATCCCTCTACTCTCTCTCTCCCCATCACCTCTCCTCTCTCTCCCCCATCACCCTCTCCTCTCTCCCCCCATCATCCCTCTCCTCTCTCTCCCCCCATCATCCCTCTCCTCTCTCTCTCCCCCATCATCCTCTCCTCTCTCTCCCCCCATCATCCCTCTCCTCTCTCTCCCCCATCATCCCTCTCCTCTCTCTCCCCCTCATCCCTCTCCTCTCTCTCCCCCATCATCCTCTCCTCTCCTCTCTCCCCATCATCCCTCTCCTCTCTCTCCCCCCCATCCCTCTACTCTCTCTCCCCCCCATCATCCCTCTACTCTCTCTCCCCCCATCATCCCTCTACTCCTCTCCCCCATCATCCCTCTACTCTCTCTCCCCCCCTCATCCTCTATCTCTCCTCCCCCATCATCCCTCTACCTCTCTCCCCCCATCATCCCTCTCCTCTCTCTCCCCCCCATCATCCCTCACTCTCTCTCCCCCATCATCCCTCTCCTCTCTCTCCCCCCATCATCCCTCTCCTCTCTCTCCCCCCATCATCCCTCTCCTCTCTCTCCCCCCATCATCCCTCTACTCTCTCTCCCCCCTCTCCTCTCTCTCTCTCCCCCCATCATCCTCTCCTCCTCTCTCCCCCATATCCCTCTCCTCTCTCCTCCCCCCATCTCCCTCTACTCTCTCTCCCCCCATCATCCCTCTACTCTCTCTCCCCCCATCATCCCTCTCCTCTCTCTCTCCCCCCATCTCCTCTACTCTCTCTCCCCCATCATCCCTCTACTCTCTCTCCCCCCATCACCCTCTCTCTCTCCCCCCATCTCCCTACTCTCTCTCCCCCATCATCCCTCTACTCTCTCTCCCCCATCATCCCTCTACTCTCTCTCTCCCCCCATCCCTCTACTTCTCTCCCCCCATCATCCCTCTACTCTCTCCCCCCCATCTCCCTCTACTCTCTCTCCCCCCTCATCCCTCACTCTCTCTCCCCCATCATCCTCATCCCTCTACTCTCTCTCTCCCCCCATCATCCCTCTACTCTCTCTCCCCCCATCATCCCTCTATCTCTCTCCCCATCATCCCTCTACTCTCTCCCCCCATCATCCCTCCCTCTACTCTCTCCCCCCCATCATCCTCTACTCTCTCCCCCCCATCATCCCTCTACTCTCTCTCCCCCCATCATCCCTCTCCTCTCTCTCTCCCCCATCATCCCTCTACTCTCTCTCCCCCCATCATCCCTCTACTCTCTCTCCCCCATCTCATCTCTACTCTCTCTCCCCCATCATCCCTCTACTCTCTCTCCCCCATCATCCCTACTCTCTCTCCCCATCATCCCTCTACTCTCTCTCCCCCATCATCCCTCTACTCTCTCTCCCCCCATCATCCCCTCTCTCTCCCCCATCATCCCTCTACTCTCTCTCCCCATCATCCCTCTACTCTCTCTCTCCCCCATCATCCCTCTACTCTCTCTCTCCCCCATCATCCCTCTCTCTCTCCCCCATCATCCCTCTCTCTCTCTCCCCCATCATCCCTCTACTCTCTCTCCCCATCATCCCTCTGCTCTCTCTCCCCATCATCCCTCTACTCTCTCTCCCCCATGTGTCCCTCTACTCTCTCTCCCCCCATCATCCCTCTACTCTCTCTCCCCCATCATCCCTCTACTCTCTCTCCCCCATCACCCTCCCTCTCTCTCTCCCCCCCATCATCCCTCTACTCTCTCTCCCCATCATCCCTCTACTCTCTCTCTCCCCCATCATCCCTCTACTCTCTCCCCCCATCCCTCTACTCTCTCTCCCCATCATCCCTCTCTCTCTCCCCCATCATCCCTCTCTCTCTCTCCCCCATCATCCCTCTCTCTCTCCCCCATCATCCCTCTACTCTCTCTCCCCCATCATCCCTCTACTCTCTCTCCCCCATCATCCCTCTACTCTCTCTCCCCCATCATCCCTCTACTCTCTCCCCCCCATCATCCCTCTCTCTCTCTCCCATCATCCCTCTACTCTCTCTCCCCCATCATCCCTCTACTCTCTCTCCCCCCATCATCCCTCTACTCTCTCTCTCCCCCATCATCCCTCCTCTCTCTCCCCCATCATCCCTCTACTCTCTCTCCCCATCATCCCTCTACTCTCTCTCCCCATCATCCCTCTCTCTCTCTCCCCCATCATCCCTCTACTCTCTCTCCCCCATCATCCCTCTACTCTCTCTCCCCCATCATCCCTCTACTCTCTCTCCCCCATCATCCCTCTACTCTCTCTCCCCCATCATCCCTCTACTCTCTCTCCCCCATCATCCCTCTACTCTCTCTCTCCCCCATCATCCCTCCTACTCTCTCTCCCCCATCATCCCTCTACTCTCTCTCCCCCCATCATCCCTCTACTCTCTCTCCCCCATCATCCCTCTACTCTCTCTCCCCCATCATCATCTACTCTCTCTCCCCATCATCCCTCTACTCTCTCTCCCCCATCATCCCTCTACTCTCTCTCCCCCATCATCCCTCTACTCTCTCTTCCCCCATCATCCCTCTACTCTCTCTCCCCCATCATCTACTCTCTCTCCCCATCATCCCTCTACTCTCTCTCCCCATCATCCCTCTACTCTCTCCCCCATCATCCCTCTACTCTCTCTCCCCCATCATCCCTCTACTCTCTCTCCCCATCATCCCTCTACTCTCTCTCCCCCCATCATCCCTCTACTCTCTCTCCCCATCATCCCTCTACTCTCTCTCCCCCATCATCCCTCTACTCTCTCTCCCCCATCATCCCTCTACTCTCTCTCCCCATCATCCCTCTACTCTCTCTCTCCCCCATCATCCCTCTACTCTCTCTCTCCCCATCATCCCTCTACTCTCTCTCCCCATCATCCCTCTAATCATCCCATCCCTCTCTCTCTCTCCCCCATCATCCCTCTACTCTCTCTCTCCCCATCATCCCTCTACTCTCTCTCTCCCCCATCATCCTCTACTCTCTCTCCTCCCCCATCATCCCTCTACTCTCTCTCTCCCCCATCATCCCTCTACTCTCTCTCTCCCCCATCATCCCTCTACTCTCCCCCATCATCCCTCTCCCCTCTCCCCCATCCCTCTACTCTCTCTCCCCCCCCATCCTCCCTCTCTCTCTCTCTCCCCCATCATCCCTCTACTCTCTCTCCCCCCATCATCCCTCTACTCTCTCTCTCCCCATCATCCCTCTTCTCTCTCTCTCCCCCCATCATCCCTCTACTCTCTCTCTCCCCCCATCATCCCTCTACTCTCTCTCTCCCCATCATCCCTCTACTCTCTCTCTCCCCATCATCCCTCTACTCTCTCTCTCCCCCATCATCCCCTCTCTCTCTCTCTCCCCATCGTCCCTCTACTCTCTCTCTCCCCCATCATCCCTCTACTCTCTCTCTCCCCCATCATCCCTCTACTCTCTCTCTCCCCATCATCTCCCCATCCCCCATCCCTCTACTCTCTCTCTCCCCCCATCATCCCTCTACTCTCTCTCTCCCCATCATCCCTCTACTCTCTCTCTCCCCCATCATCCCTCTTCTCTCTCTCCCCCCCCATCATCCCTCTACTCTCTCTCTCCCCCATCATCCCTCTGCTCTCTCTCTCCCCCATCTCCCTCTCTCTCTCTCCCCATCATCCCTCTACTCTCTCTCTCCCCCATCATCCCTCTACTCTCTCTCTCCCCCATCTCTATCTCTCTCTCCCCCCATCATCTCTACTCTCTCCCCCCATCATCCCCTACTCTCTCTCTCCCCCATCATCCCTCTACTCTCTCTCTCCCCCATCATCCCTCTACTCTCCCCTCTCCCCATCATCCCTCTACTCTCTCTCTCCCCCATCATCCCTCTCTCTCTCTCTCCCCCCATCATCCCTCTACTCTCTCTCTCCCCCATCATCCCTCTACTCTCTCTCTCCCCCCATCATCCCTCTACTCTCTCTCTCCCCCATCATCCCTCTACTCTCTCTCTCTCCCCATCATCCCTCTGCTCTCTCTCTCCCCATCATCCCTCTACTCTCTCTCCCCCATCATCCCCTCTCTCTCTCTCCCCCATCATCCCTCTACTCTCTCTCTCCCCATCATCCTCTACTCTCTCTCTCCCCCATCATCCCTCTACTCTCTCTCTTACATCGTCATCATCCCTCTACTCTCTCTCCCCCATCATCCCTCTACTCTCTCTCTCCCCCATCATCCCTCTACTCTCTCTCTCCCCATCATCCCTCTACTCTCTCTCTCCCCCATCATCCCTCTACTCTCTCTCTCCCCCATCATCCCTCTACTCTCTCTCTCCCCCCCATCATCCCTCTATCTCTCTCTCCCCCATCATCCCTATATCTCTCTCCCCCCATCATCCCTCTACTCTCTCTCTCCCCCATCATCCCTCTACTATCTCTCTCCCCCATCATCCCTCTACTCTCTCTCTCCCCCATCATCCCTCTACTCTCTCTCTCCCCCCATCATCCCTCTACTCTCTCTCTCTCCCCATCATCCCTCTCTCTCTCTCCCCCATCATCCCTCTACTCTCTCTCTCCCCCATCATCCCTCTACTCTCTCTCCCCCATCATCCCTCTACTCTCTCTCTCTCCCCCCATCATCCCTCTACTCTCTCTCTCCCCATCATCCTCTCTCTCTCTCTCCCCCATCATCCCTCTACTCTCTCTCTCCCCCATCATCCCTCTACTCTCTCTCTCCCCATCATCCCTCTACTCTCTCTCTCCCCCATCATCCCTCTCTCTCTCTCCCCCATCATCCCTCTCTCTCTCTCTCTCCCCCATCATCCCTCTACTCTCTCTCCCCCATCATCCCTCTACTCTCTCTCTCCCCCATCATCCCTCTACTCTCTCTCTCCTCCCCATCATCCCTCTACTCTCTCTCTCCCCATCATCCCTCTACTCTCTCTCTCTCCCCCCATCATCCCTCTACTCTCTCTCTCCCCCATCATCCCTCTACTCTCTCCCCCATCTCCCCCCATCATCCCTCTACTCTCTCTCTCCCCCCATCATCCCCTCTCTCTCTCTCTCCCCCCATCATCCCTCTACTCTCTCTCTCCCCCATCCTCCCTCTACTCTCTCTCTCCCCCCATCATCCCTCTACTCTCTCTCTCCCCATCATCCCTCTACTCTCTCTCTCCCCCATCGTCCCTCTACTCTCTCTCTCCCCCATCATCCCTCTCTCTCTCTCTCCCCCATCATCATCCTCTACTCTCTCTCTCCCCCATCATCCCTCTACTCTCTCTCTCCCCCCATCATCCCTCTACTCTCTCTCTCCCCATCATCCCTCTCTCTCTCTCTCCCCCATCATCCCTCTCTCTCTCTCTCCCCCCATCATCCCTCTACTCTCTCTCTCTCCCCATCATCCCTCTACTCTCTCTCTCCCCATCATCCCTCTACTCTCTCTCTCCCCCATCATCCCTCTACTCTCTCTCTCCCCCCATCATCCCTCTCTCTCTCCCCATCATCCCTCTACTCTCTCTCCCCCATCATCCCTCTACTCTCTCTCCCCCATCATCCCTCTACTCTCTCTCTCCCCCATCATCCCTCTACTCTCTCTCTCCCCCATCATCCCTCTACTCTCTCTCTCCCCCCATCATCCCTCTACTCTCTCTCTCCCCATCATCCCTCTACTCTCTCTCTCCCCCCATCATCCCTCTACTCTCTCTCTCCCCATCATCCCCCTACTCTCTCTCTCTCCCCATCATCCCTCTACTCTCTCTCCCCCCATCATCCCTCTACTCTCTCTCTCCCCCATCATCCCTCTACTCTCTCTCTCCCCATCATCCCTCTACTCTCTCTCTCCCCCATCATCCCTCTACTCTCTCTCCCCCCATCATCCCTCTACTCTCTCTCTCCCCCATCATCCCTCTACTCTCTCTCTCCCCCCATCATCCCTCTACTCTCTCTCTCCCCCATCTTCCTCTACTCTCTCTCCCCCATCATCCCTCTACTCTCTCTCCCCCATCATCCTCTACTCTCTCTCCCCCATCATCCCTCTACTCTCTCTCCCCCATCATCCCTCTCTCTCTCTCCCCCATCATCCTCTACTCTCTCTCTCCCCCATCATCCCTCTACTCTCTCCCCCATCATCCCCATCATCCTCCCCCATCATCCCTCTCTCTCCCCATCATCCCTCTACTCTCTCTCTCCCCATCATCTCTCTCCATCTCTCTCTCCCCCCCATATCTTCTCTCTTTCTCCCCATCATCCCTCTGCTGGCTCTCCCCATCATCCCTCTCCCCATCTCTCTCTCTCCCCTACCATCATCCCATACTCTCTCTCTCTCCCCCATCATCCCTCTACTCTCTCTCTCCCCATCTCCCTCCCATCTCTCTCCCCATCATCCTCTCCCCATCTCTCTCCCCATCTCTCTACTCTTTCTCCCCCATCTCCCTCTCTTTCTCCCCCATCATCCCTCTCTTTCTCCCCCATCATCCCTCTACTTTCTCCCCATCTCCCTCTCTTTCTCCCCCATCATCTCTCTCTTTCCCCCATCTCCTCTACTCTTTCTCCCCATCTCCCTCTCTTTCTCCCCCATCTCCTTTCTCCCCCATCTCTCTCTTTCTCCCCCTCCCTCTCTCTCTTCTCTCCCCCCATCATCTCCCCCCTCTCTCTCCCCCCATCCCTCTACTCTCTCTCCCCCATCATCTCTCTCCATCTCTCTACTCTCCCCATCTCTTCTCTCTTTCTCCCCCATCTCCCCCTCTTTCTCCCCATCTCTCTCTCTTTCTCCCCCATCTCTCTCTTTCTCCCCCATCTCTCTCTTTCTCCCTAATCTCTCTCTTTCTCCCCCTTCTCTATCTTTCTCCCCCATCTCTCTCTCTTCTCCCCCATCTCTCTCTCTCTCCCCATCTCTCTCTTTCTCTCCCCATCTCTCTTTTTCTCCCCCATCTCTCCCCCATCTCTCTCTTTCTCCCATCATCTCTTTCCCCCATCTCTCTCTTTCTCCCCCCCATCTCTCTCTCCCCCCATCTCTCTCTTATGCCCGTTCTCTCTCCCCATCTCTCTCTTTCTCCCCCTTCTCTCTCCCCCATCATCCCTCTCCTCTCTCTCCCCCATCATCCCTCTCCTCTCTCTCCCCCCATCATCCCCTCCTCTCTCTCTCCCCCATCACCCTCTATTCTCTCTTCCCCCATCATCCCTTCCTCTCTCCCCCCCATCATCCCTCTACTCTCTCTCCCCCATCATCCCTCACTCTCTCTCCCCCCATCACCCTTACTCTCCCCCCCATCATCCCTCTACTCTCCTCCCCCATCATCCCTCTACTCTCTCCCATCATCCCTCTACTCCTCCCCTCATCCCTCTACTCTCTCCCCCCATCATTCCCTCTACTCTCTCCCCCCATCATCCCTCTACTTCTTCTCCCCCCATCATCCCTCTCTCTCTCCCCCATCATCCCTCTACTCTCTCTCCCCCACATCCTCTCTCTCCTCCCATCCTCTTCTCTCTCTCCCATCCCTCTCTCTCTCTCTCCCATCCCCTCTTCTCTCCTCTCTCCCAACCCTCTCTCTCTCTCCCATCCCTCTCTCTCTCTCCCATCCCCTCTCCTCTCTCCACCCCCTCTCTCTCCCCCAATCCCTCCTCTCTCTCTCCCATCATCCCTCTCTCCTTCTCCCCCATCATCCTCTCTCCTCTCCCCATCATCCCTCAATCTCTCTCCCCCACCATCTCTCTCTCCCCATCTCCCCTTTTCTCTCTCCCCACTCTCCCCATCACTCCTTTTTTTTCTCACTCTTTCTCCTCCTCTCCCCCATCTCTCCCTTCTCTCTTTCTCCCCATATCTCTCCATCATCTCTTCCCATCATCTCCCACCATCTCTCCCACATCTCTCTCCCCATCATCTCTCCCCCATCATCTCTCTCTCCTCCCTACTCTCTGTCTCCCCCATCTCTCCCTACTCTCTGCCTCTCACCCTACTCTCTGCCCTCACCCCTTCCTCTGCCCTCCCATCTCCCTCTCCTCTCTTTCCCCATCTCCTTCTCTCTCTCTCTCTCCCCAGAGGAGAGGCTCTACTGAAACTGGCAGGGTTTTCCCCCTTCTCTCTTTCTCCCCTTCTCTCTCTTTCTCCCCCTTCTCCTCTCTTTCTCCCCATCTCTCTCTTTCTCCCCCATCTCTCTCCCCATCTCTCTCTTTCTCCCCTCTCTCCCCATCTCTCTTTCTCCCCCCATCTCTCTCTTTCTCCCCCTTCTCTCTCTTTTTCTCCCCCTTCTCTCTTTCTCCCCCTTCTCTCTCTTTCTCCCCCTTACTTTCTCCCCCTCTTTCTCCCCCATCTCTCTCTTTCTCCCCCTTCTCTCTCTTTTCTCCCCTTCTCTCTCTTTCTCCCCCTTCTCTCTCTTTCTCCCCCTCTCTCTCTCTTTCTCTCTCTTTCTCCCCCATCTCTCTCTTTCTCCCCATCTCTCTCTTTCTCCCCATCTCTCTTTCTCCCCCTTCTCTTTCTCCCCATCTCTCTCTTTCTCCCCCTTCTCTCCCCTTTCTCCCCTTTCTCCCCTTCTCTCCCTCTTTCTCCCCCATCTCTCTCTTTCTCCCCCATCTCTCTCCCTCCCCCTCTCTCTTTCTCCCCTTCTCTCTCCCCATCTCTCTCTTTCTCCCCATCTCTCTCCCCCATCTCTCTCCCCCATCTCTCTCTTTCTCCATATTCTCATCTCTCCCCCCTTATGCATATATCTTCTCTTTCTCCCCCATCTCTCTTTCTCCCCCATCTCTCTCTTTCTCCCCCATCTCTCTCTTTCCCATCTCTCTCTTTCTCCCCCATCTCTCTCTTTCCCCACTTCTCTCTCTTTCTCCCCTTCTCTCTCTTTCTCCCCTTCTCTCTCTTTCTCCCCCATCTCTCTCTTTCTCCCCCATCTCTCTCTTTCTCCCCATCTCTCTCTTTCCCCCTTCTCTCTCTTTCTCCCCATCTCTCTTTCCCCCTTCTCTCTTTCTCTCTCTCTCTTTCTCCCCTTTCTCCCCCATCTCTCTCTTTCTCCCCCTTCTCTCTCTTTCTCCCCCTTCTCTCTCTTTCTCCCCATCTCTCTCCCCCATCTCTCTCTTTCTCCCCCTCTCTCTCCCCCATCTCTCTCTTTCTCCCCCATCTCTCTCCCCCATCTCTCTCTTTCTCCCCTTCTCTCCCCATCTCTCTCTTTCCCCCATCTCTCCCCCATCTCTCTTTTCTCCCCTCTCCCATCTCTCTCCCCATCTCTCTCTTTCTCCCCCATCTCTCTCTTTCTCCCATCTCTCTCTTTCTCCCCATCTCTCTCTTTCTCCCCTCTCTCTCCCCATCTCTCTCTTTCTCTTTTTTCTCTCTCTTTCCCCCATCTCTCTCTTTCTCCTCCCCTCTCTCTTTCTCCCCCTCTCTCTCTTTCTCCCCTTCTCTCTCTTTCTCCCCCTTCTCTCTCTTTCTCCCCCTTCTCTCTTTCTCCCCCATCTCTCTCTTTCTCCCCCATCTCTCTCCCCATCTCTCTCTTTCTCCCCCTCTCTCCCCATCTCTCCCCATCTCTCTCTTTCTCCCCCATCTCCCCCTTTCTCCCCCTTCTCTCTCTTTCTCCCCTTCTCTCTCTTTCTCCCCATCTCTCTCTCTTTCTCCCCTTCTCTCTCTTTCTCCCCCTTCTCTCTCTTTCTCCCCCTTCTCTCTCTCTCTTTCTCCCTATCTCTCTTTCTCCCCTTCTCTCTCTTTCTCCCCTTTCTCTCTCTTTCTCCCCCTCTCTTTCTTTCTCCCTTTCTCTCTCTTTCTCCCCCATCTCTCTCTTTCTCCCCCATCTCTCTTTCTCCCCCATCTCTCTCTTTCTCCCCCTCTCTCTTTCTCCCCATCTCTTTCTCCCCCATCTCTCTTTCTCCCCTTCTCTCTCTTTCTCCCCCTTCTCTCTCTTTCTCCCCCATCTTTCTCTTTCTCCCCCATCATATCTTCCCATCATCTCTCCCTTCTCTCTCTCCTCCCCCCCATCTCTCCTTCCTAGTCTATATACTGTTGAGAATGCACTGAGTCGTGCTTGTGTTTGAGCGTGTGCACACTGCATTTGCATGCTTGCTCGCTTATACCTCTTATCCTTATAAATACAAAATGGCTTTTATTCTATTTTATTATGATTTGCACAAACAGATTGAACACATTTTAGTACGACATTTGTCTTGACTCTCTTGGTCAGAACGGCGTAATGCCATATGCATTATTAACATTCTACTGCTTAGACAGACAACTCCAGATGCATACATTGCTGCAGTGCCTTGTTCAACTCCAGGACAATACTCGTTCTGTTCGGAGTAATTGGTTATTCAGTAAATAAATATATATTAACCTATTAACTGTATGTCTGTTTCTCCCTCCCTCCCTCCCCCTCCCTCCCTCCCTCCCTCCCTCCCTCCCTCCCTCCCTCCCTCCCCCTCCCTCCCTCCCTCCCTCCCTCCCAGGGGTTGTCTGGAAGAGGGTCTGGAGTCCTTGCTGAAGGCTACAGGAGGGAACCTATTGATCCTCAAGGTGTCTCATTGTCCCAACCTGCTAACTGACCGCTCGCTGTGGCTCGCCAGCTGCTACTGCCGAGCCCTGCAGGCCGTCACATACAGGTACTACCACCAGGGGGCGATCACACATAATACAGTACAGTGTGCATTAGAGGTCGACCGATTTTTAAATCGGCATTGGCCGGTTAATTAGGGTCGATTTTCAAGTTTTCATAACAGTTGGTAATCAGCCTTTTTGGATGCCGATTATGGCCGATTACATTGCACTCCATGAGGAGGCTGTGTGGCAGGCTGACCACCTGTTACGCGAGTGCAGCGTCAAAAGGACCTTGTGGCTGAAAGGAGCCACGGTAAGTTGCTAGCTAGCATTAAACTTATCTTATTAAAAACAATCAATCTTCATATAATCACTAGTTAACTACACATGGTTGATGATATTACTAGGTTAACTAGATGGTCCTGCGTTGCATATAGTCGAAGTGGTGCCTGTTAATTTATCATCGAATCACAGCCTACTTCAACTTCGCCAAACGGGTGATGATTTAACAAAAGCACATTCGCGGAAAAAAAAGCACAATCATTGCACGAATGTACCTAACTATAAACATCACCTTCCTTCAAATCAATACACAATCAATCTGGCTATTTAGTTCAATGAAATGCATGTTAGCAGGCAATATTAACTAGGGAAATTGTGTCACTTCTCTTGCGTTCTGTGTAAGCAGAGTCAGGGTATATGCAGCAGTTTGGGCCGCCTGGCTCGTTGCGAACTGTGTGAAGACTATTTCTTCCTAACAAAGACCGTAATTCATTTGCCCGATTTTTACATAATTACGACGTAACATTGAAGGGTGTGAAATGTAACAGCAATATTTAGACTTAGATATTTAGATATTGAGACTAGATAAAATATGGAACGGTTCCGTATTTCACTGAAAGAATAAACGTTTTGTTTTCAAAATGATAGTTTCCGGATTCGACCATATTAATGACCAAAGGCTCGTGTTTGTTTGTTTATTATATTATATTTAAGTCTATGATTTGATAGAGCAGTCAGACTGAGCAGTGGTAGGCAGCAGCACGCTCGTAAGCATTCCTTCAAACAGCACTTTTACAGCTCTTAGCAATGCTTGAAGCACAGCTCCGTTTATGACTTCAAGCCTATCAACTCCCGAGATTAGGCTGGCCATACTATAGTGTCTATAAAAACATCCAATAGTCAGAGGTACATGAAATACAAATGGTATAGAGAGAAATAGTCGACGCCTCATAATTCCTATAAATACAACCCAAAACTTCTTAACTGGGAATATTGAAGACTCGTGTTAAAAGGAACCACCAGCTTTCATATGTTCTCATGTTCTGAGCAAGGAACTTAAACATGGCACATATTGCACTTTTACTTTCTTCTCCAACACTGTTTTTGCATTATTTAAACCACATTGAACATTTCATTATTTATGTGAGACTAAATAGATTTTTATTTATGTATTACATTAAATTAAGTGTTCACTCAGTATAGTGGATTCGGAAAGTATTCAGACCTCTTGACTTTTTCCACATTTTGTTACAGCATTCTAAAATGGATTAAATTGTTTTTTTTTCCCCTCATCAATCTACACACAATAACCCATAACGACAAAGGTAAAACTGATTCTCGCATTCTTCTCTTCAAATCCTCTCAAGCTCTGTCAGGTTGGATGGGGAGCATCGCTGCACAGCTATTTTCAGGTCTCTCCAGAGAATCTGGTTTCTCATGGTCTGAGAGTCCTTTAGGTGCCTTTTGGCAAACTCCAAGTGGGCTGTCATGTGCCTTTTACTGAGGAGTGGCTTCCGTCTGGCCGCTCTACCATAAAGGCCTGATTGGTGGAGTGCTGCAGAGAAGGTTGTCCTTCTGGAAGGTTCTCCGATCCCCACAGAGGAACTCTGGAGCTCTGTCAGAGTGGCAATTGGGTTCTCGGTCACCTCCCTGACCAAGACCCTTCTCCACCGATTGCTCAGCTCTAGGAAGAGTCTTGGTGGTTCCAAACTTCTTCCATTTTAAGAATAATGGAGGCCACTGTATTCTTGGGGACCTTCAATGCTGCAGACATTTTCTTTAGTACACAAAAGCATCGTTCAACCCATCGGCTCTCTCAAGGCACCCTCATATGCCACGTCTTGAAATATGCAGACAGACAGATTAAAAGTACATTTACGTTGTACTACTTCAACCTTCTAACGCCGCCATAACTTTTGGATTTTATAACATTCCCAGAAGGCCTGAATTATTGAGTCATTATTAGTTTTACACTTCAGACATGACTCTTAGATTGTTCTGTAGAGTCAGGATTTTGTCTCTTGTATAATACATTCTATACATGATTTTATACTGAATTAAATGTACATTTTTGTTAACTGTAGTTGCGTTAGAGGGAAAGTTGGAACAACTATCTTGTACCAATATCAGTTCTTTTAAGTCTTGTTCCAATAGTTGATATATTTTTCTAAGAGATTGTCAGTTGGATAGGCTCTCTGCAATGTTTTATATGTATTACCTATCATATGAATATCCTTTTCTGACTCAAATGGGATTCCCTCAAGATTGTTCTGATATCCAAAAGATTTCAAATCGTCATTTTGTAATATACAACTTTTAAGTTTTATTTTTATTTATTTTTATTTATTTTTTTTGTATTTTATTTGAAAATATCTACGTTGGCCGATCCAAAATAGCTTTTTAAAGCCGTCACGGAAATGAATGTATTTCCTATTACCAAGTCGTCTACGGTTTCCATGCCTTTTTAAGTTTTCCACGTGGACCAATTCATCGGTGAATTGTGAAAAGCTAATCTAAGGATTGTTCCACAAGGTTGTTTTTGTTGTTGTAGAATTGTTACATTTTCTTCCACGTTGTTCTCGTGTTCTTAACAATGAAGTTATTCATGTTCTTAACCTTCTCCTTTTGAAAATAGACATGTTAAAAGATACAGGGGATGAGCTGCGCATCTTCAATAGTTACCTGTTGTTCCTCTTTAGTGGATTTGAAGCAAGTAAAAGACTTGGGTGGCGATTTGATACAAGTCCAAGTCTTGAAGGTTTAAAACAACCCTCAGACGTAAAGTAGGAAGATGTCAAACGTTCCTTTTTATGCTACGAATTAGTATTACAAAAATAAATACAAAACCTTTTTTTGAAGAGGTTTATTCTACCTGGAAGATTTATGGGAAGATTATTCCATTTATTTCGATCTGTTTTCACACAGTTCAGTAATGGCATAAAGTTATCTTTTATATTTGTTGTTGTCACTTGTTAAGCATCCCAACTATTTAATTTTTTTTTTGTGGTCCACTTAAAGACTGCTGTAAATCCCTGAGTTAAATGCAATAAATGTTGTTTTTTTATTATTATTATTATTTATTTTTTCCCACGTTAATTTTATATCCTGAGATTTTAGAGTATTCAGAAAATATTTTTTGCAATAAGTATTGGTCAGGTATATCAGGAGATCATCTACAGATAAGTTTAGTTTATATTCATGTTTTCTAATACTTTCTGAAAGCGGTTTATTTGCCAGTGGAAATAAGTACTATTTCTGTATATTTTTGTTTTGGGACATTTTCTGTATTTTTTTTCTCCACTCGTTTTGTCTGCTGTTTGTGTGTAGCCTAAGCTTTAGGGCCTATCTACGCTCCAATCGCCAAATGCTTTTCGGAACTTGGGCAGAAAAAGGTCACTTCGACACACTGAGTCAAAAAGAACAATGTCGGAGTTTAATTCTATAAGAGAAAAGCTGCAAACCGGAGTTGGAAAATCAATAGAAGGGAGGACCAGAACAATAGCCTAATGTTCAGGAAGGATTTGGTGTAGAGGATGATTGCGAGGCGCTATACACATTTAGACAGTTCGTGACCATCTATAGGTGCTATCTTTATCAGCATCATAAAGTCCAACTGAAATCTTATCACAAACATGTTGGGTAGTATTCACACCTTTTTTCAATTTTCCGGTCAAACTGTTATTAGGAAATTTTGCACAGAAAATCCGGCATCCCTAAACATCTTTGCTGCGCAAGAGAAGCAGAGATGGAAGAATTTTACCAACGTTGACTAGTTAGAATAAATGACTCAATCGATCTATGACATTATTCTGGTTACTCTGTCAACAATCCTTTGATTCTAAGCCAACCCCCGCCTGTTTTGCTCCACGATTGTGCATGCATCGGCTTTGTTGCTAAACAACCCACCTGTCTTTACAGGTACTACCACCACGGAGTGCTCACACTCTATACAATATAATCCACTACAGTATGGATACTATACTATGTAGTATTCCACTGTGGTATTACAGAATATACTGTAAGTACAGTAGCATTTAATCTGCCACATTAAATCAGTAGACGGGCCACGTTTGGCCCGCGTGCCATGAGTTTGAGACCCCTGATAAATATTATGAATGGGTGTCTAGATTGATATACCATGAAGTATAGTGAATTGGTGTTTTTTGTTCTAGGAGTGCCACAGACCCTGTAGGACAGGAGGTGATCTGGGCTCTAGGAGCAGGCTGTAGAGACATAATCTCCCTCCAGGTGGCACCACTACATCCATGGTGAGAGGCAACACATTTATTTTATGAATACTCTTAACACATATATTGTAACGTACCTCTCTCTCTTTCTCCTCCAGCCAACAACCGGCTCGCTTCAGCAACCGATGCCTGCAGACCATTGGCCGATGCTGGCCGCACCTCAGAGCCCTGGGCGTGGGCGGGGCAGGATGTGGCATTCAGGGACTGGCCTCGTTGGGTGAGGAAATTCATTTGGATAAATATCTCATGATTTAATAAAACTGATATAGGGACTATTCTTTCAGAAAAAATAAACCATTTGGATTGAAGTGCTTTGTATGGCTCGTATCAGAGGTCTTTGTTCAGTCCCTTCAGGTTTTCGCCTTTTTTTGTTGCGATTTCTGCGGCCAAAAATGCTTGATTTTGCAGCAGCTTTTCTGAAATTCTGCGATACATTTTGCGATGTTTTTTTTATTCCTCACGCTAATTTCATATAAAGCAATAAAAAGCAGAAATACATCATCCAAAAACAATTAGAAACATCTAAAGTGCTTAGTTTATTTTATAACAAAGAGCTCTGTCATAATCCACTCACGCATCAGTCACGCACACCTCTCCAATCCATCAGGCTTGGGGCTTGCTATCAACACAAGATGCACCTCCCATTCCAACTCACTCTCTCTCAAAAAAAACAAAACAAATGGATTCAAAGCTGATCAATCGCTTTCATTTTGAGGATCAATATTTATTTCTAATAAGTTGTCTTCAAAATTCTTGAGATTTTTTTTCTTCCTGAAAGGGTCGTAAGGGAGACAAACAACAGAAAATATAGAATATCATGGTTGAAATGTACTGTTCCATTTCTAAAAATAAATAAAAATCCAGAAAGATTGTGCTTTCGTGATCCGTATTATGTTTTACAGAGAGTTTAAAATGGCAAAGCTGGCAAATTACACTCAGCTCTTTGAGCAGCGTCTCCATAGACAGACTGGTGGAGAGCAGAGTGCCGACCACCCTACTGAAGCCAAGGATAGCGGAGTAAAACGCCACTCACCTTGATTCATACTACTGTCAGCGCTTGCCACGGTCTTCCCTGCTACCACTTCAGTCATTGTGATCTACAGCTGCTGTGGGAACTGTTCTGACATTCTCATATGCTTTGCTGATTTGAAGTGACTGTTGATTGTCGACTTTCTCTAGTTTCCAAACACATTTTGAAATAGTTTCGCACGGTCGTTAGCTGTTATTTTTGGTTGGCAAATGAGATTGATTTCTGTTCGTTGTACTGCCTGTCAAGCCATCAACAATCACCCATGATCTTCTCACGTGAATATGCTGACAGGCTAGCGGAGGAAACTTTGTTGACGTGTGGTTGGATTGGGCCATTTTCCACGGTAACAGTGCAGTAATTAGTCAAAATTACTAACCCGCTTTTGATTGGACCCATTTTATGCGCTAGAAGTGCGGGATTTGGTCAAAATTGCGAGCTCTCGCATAATATACGCTGATTGGTAGATTTTGCATTGAATTATGCGATTGCGGAATCCTGGAGGGGACTGTTTGTTGATGGATGGAACTTTGTACTTCAAGGGGTTATTTGTCACTTTTTTTTTTTTAAATCCCCTTTTTTTCTTTTCTTCTGAGGAACAAAATATTCTGATTTATTTCTGGCCCGTCCACACATATGGGAAGCGGGATGCGTGCGACTGCAAATACCCTCCCAGTCAGAAGGAAAAATGTAACCCAGCTATTACGTTCCTACTCACGATTCACAGCATGCAGGAACAGAGGGAGGAAATGACTTTTGTGGCTAGATGAGAAACAGTTGTTTTGGTGGTCTGTCTATCAGTACATCCCCATATTGTTACTTACCCTCTTGCTCTTTTGCACCCCAGTATCTCTACTTGCACATCATCATCTGCACATGTATCCCTCCAGTGTTAATGCTAAATTGTAATGATTTTGCCTCTATGGCCTATTTGCCTTACCTCCCTACTCTTCTACATTTGCACACAGTGTACACATATTTCTTATTGTGTTATTGACTGTACGTTTGTTTATGTGTAACTCTGCGTTGTTGTTTTTTTCGCACTGCTTTGCTTTATCTTGGCCAGGTCGCAGTTGTAAATGAGAACTTGTTCTCAACTGGCCTACCTGGTTAAATAAAGGTGGAATAAACCTTTTTAAAATAAACAAACATGGGCTGAGTGAGGATGAGGGGTGGCAAGGAAAGGACATTGAGTGCCTCTCAAATGGCACCCTATTTCCTATATAGTGCACTACTCTTGGCCAGAGCCCTACAGTGCCTTCAAAAGTATTCACACCCCTTTTTCTACAATTTTCTGTGTTACAACCTGAATTGAACATTTTATCAATTTAGATTTTGGCTCATTGGCCTACATACAACACCCCGTAATGTCAAAGTGGAATTATGTTTTGTGTTTTTAGAAATGTTTACTAATTAATTAAAAATGTAAAGCTGAAAAAGTATTCAACCTCTTTTTTTTATTGGAAAGCCTAATTAAGTTCAGGAGTCAAACTTTGCTTAACAAGTCACAATAAGTTGCATGGACTCACTCTGTGTGCAATGGTAGTGTTTATCATCTCTGTACCCCACACATACCTGTAAGGTCCCTCAAGTCGAGCAGTGAATTTCAAACATACACTACATGACCAAAAAAATGCTCATTGGGGTATGCTTTTATAGAATCCTGAGTTTTAAGTCTTTACGTTAAGAATTTACTGATTTACACAGGGTTGAATGCACTATGTCTATCAAACTGCAGGCAGGGTATGGATATAAACTCCTGAGTGGCCTAGTTACAGTTTTGACTTAAATTGGCTTGAAAATCTATGGCAAGACTTTGAAAATGCCTGTCTAGCAATGATCAACAACCAACTTGACAAAGCTTGAATAAAAAAACATGCAAAAGTGGAAATATTGCACAATCCTTTTGTGCAGAGCTCTTAGACTTACCCAGAAACACTATAATCGCTGCGAAAGGTGATTCTAACATGCATCGACTCAGGGGTGTGAATACTTACGTAAATGAGAATTATTTAATTTTCAACAAAATTGCAAACATTTCTTAAAACATGTTTTCACTTTGTCATTGTGGGGTGTTTGATGATGGGTGAGCACATTTTGTTTTAATCCATTTTGAATTCAGGCTGGTGACGCAACGAAATGTGGAATAAATCAAGGGGTATGAATACTTTCTGAAGGCTCTGTATGTGCGCTAGTGAAAGGTAGTGCACTTGTTAAGGGAATAGGATGCCATTTGGAAATCAGCCATTCTGATCGGTTCACACTCATCCTACCATCTAGGGCGAAACATGAGGAAACACTATCCCCAAGCTGTCTCAAATATATCTATATCTGAGAGTATGTCATACAAATGGTAGAAACACGGTGAACTTACTGTTTTGGTTTTGTAGGCTGGTTATGTGCGCTTTCGCTATGGCCGTCTCTCTTTTTAAGTTTTATTTTCGTGTAAGCAATGCTAACACTTCAACCCGTGAACAAACGTATATCAATATGTGGTGCCAGGTGTATATGACTGCTTTAGACTCGGGATAGGCTCTTTAGATATCTTACCTAGCACTTGAAAAATGATGGATCAGCACATACCAAGCGTCCTGTCCGGGGGGGGAGGGGGGGGTGGTACTTGTGCTTCTAGCTGCCTCACGCTACAGAAATGGAAGATATTCTCCTGCCCTATGGCTGTTCTGGTGCGGTCAATGCTACTTATTCCCATACTACCGACTAAGCTGTTGGTATCAAAGGCATCTCCTCCTTCTCTCCTCCTCCCGCTTTCCCTCCCTACAGCGAGGAACTGCATGCGACTGCAGGTGTTGGAGCTGGACCATGTGAGTGAGGTCAACCAGGAAGTGGCAGCTGAGGTGTGCAGGGAGGGTCTGAAGGGCCTGGAGATGCTGGTCCTCACCTCCACCCCGGTCACCCCTAAGGCCCTGCTTCACTTCAACAGTGAGTACACCCGACTACACTGCATAGTGCACTACATAGAACACTACTGGGAGGGTCTGGAGGTTCGAGAGATGCGTGTCCTCACCTCCACCCCCAAGACACTGCTGTACTTAATAATAAATATGAATAAATATAAATAAATATGTGCTTTTATTTTCACAAAGGAACCAATAGAACAATCCCAAAAGTGAAATCCCTGCCCATTTTTAGTTTTCCATTGCGGCTCAAAGTGTTGCATAAGCACCCTTTTTTGCACTTTTCTCATCCAGCCAATCATTTCAGATCTACACAAGTGGCCGGGGGCGTAGGGTCGGGGGGGGTTCTATTTGGAATTGGGTGGCGAGTCTGCTGCTTCCATGTGAGGGTTGTAAACAGTCTCGCCCCTCCAGGTGTGTGTCGTAACCTGAAGTCCATGGTGGTGCAGATCGGGGTGGAGGACTACTTTGAGGACCCCAGCAGCCCTGAGGCTAGGAAGCTGTTTGACGAGATGGTGAACAAGCTGCAGGTAATTAGAACGGAGCTTTTAACTTCCATTTCAGAGACCACGTCCCAATGAATCCCAAATGCTCTTAAAAAGAATTGCATTTAAAAATCATCTTAGATCATTTTTTAAAAGGGGGTGTAATACACTTAAGGGGGGGGGCAATGCTATTAAAACTTACTCTGGATCAGTTCTCCTAACTATGCCAGTCCAAACAATTTCCTGTCTTTGGCTTCTCTCCTGCCCACAGTATACATGTAATGTATATGACTAAGTCTGTAGCATCCTTTAGCGATGGTTCGGTGGGCGAGCGAGAGTTGTCTATTATTACAACTCGACCACACTGAACCGTACGTGACTCCAAACCAGGAAGTCCAGTTCAGCTGGTCGTCTGAGGAAATGGAATTAATCCCAGCTGCTTTCTGAAGGGAGGAAGCGGTGCGTTGAGGGCGGTCGCACGCCCACGGCGGGCGCCACTCAGAGGTTAAGAGGAAGAGCGCGTCGATATTCGCACTCGGACTTCGTCTACATTTTTCTCTATGAGCCCTGGTCAAAGTAGCGTACTAAATAGGGAATAGGGTGGGCGTGTGAGCCTTCCCTCCTTCTGTGAGTCAGTGTGGAAGGTGCCCCTTTCTCACTGAGGGACGCTGTGCTAGATAACTCATAGTCGTTAAGTAACTAACTCCAGAGAGCTAAAAGTGTGTGTGTGTGTGTGTGTGTGTGTAATTTCGGCACTGTTCATTTGTCATGGCTGTATGCAGACGGGGGAGAAGCAGAGCAAACATTTAGTCAAACTCAATAAACCCTGGAGGGGGAGAAACCTATGAGTTGTGTGTGTGTGTACTGTACAGTCAGTGAAAACCGCAATAAGGAACCAGCCCAGTCTACAAACTTAGTTATATGCTGGTCTACAAATGTAGTTATATGCTTACTTTCCTGTATCTAAATACCGCTTCTCCCGGAGAAACACTCTTAAGTGTATTTTCGGTTCACACATTCTTAATAGGGCTGATATTGGCATCTGGTCGAATATGAAAACGCAAAAAGCAGACCGAACTCTTTAGTCCGCTGTATGTAAAATGTAGTGTGCTAATAGTTTTGGGAAATAAATAAATGTGACTCGGGAATGACAACGTATTGATGTTTGTTTCCAACATTAGGGCTGTTTTCCTAAAGACGTTGAAGCCGCTTTGCGTTTTGCTCCCTTGCCATGATACTAACGAGTATCGCGACGCTGGCATCGTCACCGGGCCCTAATAGATTGAGGCACGCTCATTTACACACACCCTTTCGATGGTTCAACGGCCTCTACTGTGTGTGTGTGTGTGTGTGTGTGTGTGCGCACAATGGTCTACAAACTAAAGAAGTGATGTTGACTTTTCTCTGCATAAATGAGTGTAGTGGTCTAAGCCCTCCATCCATCCCTCTTTACCCTCCAGGGCTTGAAGAAGAGACCGGGCTTCTCCAAAATTCTGCACGTGAAGGCGGACATCCTCTGCTAACCCCTTTCACCACTCAGGACCCCCCCCCAGCCACACCAACAGAACAGACCCTGTCATTTGAAACCCCTTGACGTACCAGTCACCCAACACACATAACTGAAGAGGAAATGCAGCAACTGTTGGAGAAAGTGGAGGTTGATGAACATGCTGCTTTTTAGTTAAAAATAAAAACCAATGTGTTTTCGGCCCTTAGCCTTGACTAAAAGACAGACACAGACACCACAGACAGATAGATGCTCCATAGACCATTACAATGCATTACAGAACAGAGGATAGACAAGATAAGAGGCCTGGATAGGGCCTGGATAGGGCCTGGATAGGGCCTGGGTAGGACCTGGGTAGGGCCTGGGTAGGATAGGTCCACACCTTACCCTGGAGCATACAAACCCAGTGGAGATTTTCATGAAGGGACCAAACCCTCCTTTACCATAGATATGTACAAGAGCTCATCCCCTATCTTTTCAATGGCTGCTTTTTTGACCAAATGGGCAGCAACATTGAGGGCTAACTCCATTTTAAAGTAGTACATTTTGTGTGTCCTCTATCCAACTTTATGGTGGGGTAAAGTGTGGTAAAGACATCATCAGGCAGGTAACAAGACCAGGGGCCTGTAAGTTTCCGCGAAAGCATACAGGGACCCTGCCTGTGAGTTGCTGACCTGCCAAACAGATGTGAAACATAAACTCAGCAGGACTATTGGACTTTGTAGATGCTGTAATCTCGGCGGCCATTTTGATTTCAACTGAGAAAAGAGCTGTATGCAGGAGGACGGATGTCATGAAAGAGCAGGCTCTCGTTCTTCACTGAGAGCATTGCAGAGAATGTGTCTGGGATGCTTTTTTATCAAGATGCTAAAACCGTTAGTTAAAATAGATTCCCAACCTGTGTGTGTGTGTTTAAGGGAGGGATACATGACATACCAGCTGCAGACTTGGTCGAACATAAAACGAGAAGATATCTTGTCACCTCGAGAACATTTTTATTCCAAGTTCTTTATCGGCCTATCAGCCACTCCATGGTGCGGTCGCCATGGGAACAGCGCAGTATTGAACACTAGGTCCATCCTCCGCATGCTCATCAGCCGAGCACCATCTCTCGCACCCTCTTGGACTTTTCAGCTGTCAATTACTTTTGTCTGTGGGACTCATACGGTATCTATAGGCCGGTTGGTCCACAAGGCAGCTACTGTGTTGTTTGTTTTTAAGCAGGGTTGCAAATGAATTCATTAGGCCTCTATTTCAGAATTGATGCCATTCACAGCCGTGTGTCTGTTCTCTCTTCATTTCGTAAAATGCTTTCTCCAGTGTGCCACTGATCTATAGGAGTGTTGTCAAAGGCAGGCGTTAACCCTGTACTAGCCACTAGCTCTGTAAGCTGCAGTGAATTACATGCATAAGCTGCATCCCAAATGCACCCTATTCCCTATGTAGTGTAATACGTTTAGCCAGGGCTCATAAGGCTCTGGCCAAAAGTAGTGCACAGAATAGGGTGCCAGTTGAGAAACGGCTATAGCCTACAGCGAAAAGAGTTGTTGATTGACATGATGCAATTTATATGTTAACTGGCTATAAACATAATGTATAATACATGTATATATGTTACAGCCGGTTATTATGATATATATATATATATAGATGTTGTTGTATTTACAGCCAGTACACCGGAAGGGCTTTTAATTGTCCGCCAATTACATAGAGTTGAATAGAGGGCACATATTTGCCTCTTTCGCCACAACGGCTTCATAAGTGTGCCCTCTATCCAACTTTATGGCCATTTGCAATTTGTTCGATGTCATAGATCAGCTGACTCTCTGGAGCCCTCTGCTGAGCAGGATGACTCGTGCAATGACACACAGCTGGTGGAGAGGTAGGAAGTGTCCCTGGATGCCTCCCAAATGGCTCTGGTCAAAGGTAGTGCACTATATTGGGAATAGGATGACATTTGGGATGCAGACTTGATCTCAATTTGCCTCAAAGTCCTCTTGTTTCTTCACCTGCACTGATTGCCTTGTCAAGTGAAAGCAAAACGATGGAAGCTCATAGTTAGGCTATCTTACGCCTGACCAGTTATTTTTCGCTTAGTGCAATGATGGGAGAAGAGGACAGCATTAGCCTGTATGGATCCACTCGCAATACTGTACCGCTAATGCATTCAAGCAAGTCGTCGAGCTCAGGCAACAATGCACACCGACCCAAACCATGCAACACCCCAGGGAGGCATCTCAAGTCTAATGTGGACTCCTTCTGACAGAAGACAACAGTTGGAAGCTGATCCTCTGGTAGGCTTGGACTTATTCTTTGTTTTTTTTAGGCTGTGCTCCAAATGGCACCCTTTTCCCCTGTATAGTGAACTGCTGTACGTTAGACCAGGGCCCATAGGGCTCCGGTCAAAAGTAGTGCACTATATAGGGAGTGGGGTGCCATTCTGGGATTCAACTTTAGGGGGTTTTCAGTTCCTGACAATCTTGTCTTCTTTAAGACATTAAACACTGTACATAATGTTGTTTATAATATAAAAAGATTACTGCATTTGGTGTTCTAAAAAATTAAGGTCATAAGTATCGAAATGACGAAAACAGACAAATATTAAGAGTCTACAGGTGTCCATTCTGTGAGGTTTTTTTTCTCCAAAGTCTAAAGGAAACTACAGTGGCAAGAAAAAGTATGTGAACCCTTTGGAAATCCCTGGATTTCTGCATAAAATGGTCATCAAATGTCACAACAATAGACAAACACAGTCTGCTTAAACTATTAACACGCAAACAATTGTACATGTTCATGTCTTTATTGAACACACCGTGTAAACATTCACAGTGCAGGGTGGGAAAAGTATGTGAACCCTTGGATTTAATAACTGGTTGACCCTCCTTTGGCAGCAATATCCTCAACCAAATGTTTTCTGTAGTTGCGGATCAGACCTGCATAACAGTCAGGAGGAATTTTGGACCATTCCTCTTTACAGAACTGTTTCAGTTCAGCAATATTCTTGGGAGGTCTGGTGTGAACCGCTCTCTTGGTCATGCCACAGCATCTCAATTGGATTGAGGTCAGGACTCTGACTGGGCCACTCCAGAAGGCGTATTTTCCCTCGGTTGAAGCCATTCTGTTGTTGATTTACTTCTGTGTTTTGTGTCGTTGTCCTGTTGCATCACCCAACTTCTGTTGAGCTTCAATTGGCGGACAGATAGCCTAACATCATCATGCTAAATGTCTTGAAAAACGAAGGAATTATTTTTTTCTGTCTATGATAGCAAGCGGTCCAGGCCCTGAGGCAGCCCCAAGCTATGATGCTCCCTCCACCATACTTTACAGTTGGGATGAGGTTTTGATGTTGGTGTGCTGTGCCTTTTTTTTCTCCACACATGGTGTTGTGTGTTCCTTCTAAACAACTTAACTGTAGTTTCATCTGTCCAACAGTTCTGAACTTTCTCCATTTATAGACTATTCGTCTTACCGTGGACTGATGAACATCAAGGTTTTTAGAGATACTTTTCTAACCCTTTCCAGCTTTATGCAAGTCAACAATTCTTAATCTTAGGTCTTCTGAGATCTGTTTTGTTCGAGGCATGGCTCACATCAGGCGATGCTTCTCGTGAATAGCAAACTCACATTTTGTGAGGTTTCGTTATAGGGCAAGGCAGCTCTAACCAACATCTCCATTCTCGTCTCATTGATTTGGACACCAGGTTAGCTGACTCCTGACTCCAATCAGCTTTTGGAGAAGTCATTAGCCTAAGGGTTCACATACTTTTTCCAATGTTTAAATTATGTACTCAATATAGACAAGAAAAATACAATCATTTGTGTGTTATTAGTTTTAAGCACAGTTTGTCTATTGAGCACACTATGTTTGTGACTTAGATGAAGATCAGATCAAATTTTGATGACCAATTCATGCAGAAATCCAGGTCATTCCAAAAGGTTCACATACTTTATCTTGCCACTGCATTATGTATAAACGGTAGTGTTGACGTTTGCAGTTGTGTGCTATAGATGCTTTTATATTCAGTGTTCATCAGACATGTGCTCTAGAGATGGACATTATTTAGGAAAGAAAGAGGATAAAGATTTATTTGAGCTATTTATTTCTATAAAAAAAAAGAGAGGTCTATAATGTTGGCATGTTTGTGTTCATGCACCAATCATCACGTTGCCTTGAACATATTCTGCTGTAGTGGCTGTAGTTATAGATTAATATTTAAAAAGATTTTAAGATTGCTTGCAAAAGGTTTATGCTGTGTTTTTATTTTTAATACGTCTGTTGCACTAGTGGGGGGGGGGGAAATAAGATAATACTGATATTTAATATTAGTGCTGTTTTTTTAATGTTTTAAAACGCTTTCTCAGTATTTGACAGATAATGATGCACTTTTTTCCCCGAGCGCTTTTAGAGGCCCGTGTGGTTCTGTAAAGATGAACAAAAATCACACTTCCGTCGGTCAAACATTGTCATGCCGTTTCCATGGTTTCCTCTGTGGTGTGAGCGATCGGTTGGTTGCTCTCTTACATAGTCGTGATGATTTGGTTGATTTTTGTTTAAACTGAATGGTGGCCAATTAGGGGCAAGAAGGTAGATCACTTCATGACCAGTAGCCAGTGGCAATGGGGAGTTAACATGTCACACAATGCAGACCCTATTTTAATCGCCTATATCTGTCATTGGCAGTTGAAGTTTATGGTTGAACCTGGGTCAACTGGATTTCAAGTCCTGTTGAGGTTCATTTTACACCGACATGACCTTATGCTCATGATCGTTACCAGGTAATGGCGAGTCTAACTATGTTCGTGTCCTCTGTGTTTGTGTTGGTTTGCTTTAAAGCTTCTTATCCAAATGTATTGTGTGACAGAAGCCCAATGGTCAATGTAATGGTCCAGTGGCCATTTTAATGAATTGTTCAGCAGTCTTATGACTTGGGGGTAGAAGCTGTTAAGAAGCCCTTTGGACCTAGACTTGGCGCTCCGGTACCGCTTGCCGTGCAGTAGCAGTCTATGCGACTGGAGTCTCTGACAATTTCTTGGGCTTTCTTCTGACGCCGCCTATTCCCACGCATAATAGAGAGAGAGATGTGATTGTATACAAATGTATGCAAGGTTTGAAATGATTGTTTTGGGCAAATATACAGTACTAGTCAAAATGGCAATATTATGGCAAGAACAGCTCAAATAAGCAAAGCGATACGATAGTCCATCATTACTTTAAGACATGAAGGTCAGTCAATCCGGAACTTTTGACTGGTACTGTATCTGTTTACCGTAAGGTAAATGTTTAGTCTACAAATGATTTGTAATTATCTTCTATTCCCCCTGGCCATCCGCTCAAGAATAAAATCGGCCCACGGCTGATTTATAGTTGATGATCCCTGCTGTATGTTCCACTACTAGGATCTTATCCATAGATAAGATTCAATGTGTCTGTAGTTAAAGAGAGAATTAGCCCAAATGACATAGTTTCCCTTACCCTATAAGCAGTCTATTGACAAGGTAAGTCCGTGCTTTGGTTTTGTTTACCTGGACACTGCCGCAGACTGCTTATAAGGTAAGGAAACCAATGTAACCGTTTAATTTGGTGAACTATCCCTTTTTAAGTTTTTAGGACTTGATTTGGTAACTTAGTCATTCCGAATATCAAATAATTGAAAGATTCCCATGATCAAGATTCCTTGTCGCCATTTTATTTTATTTGTTTATTGTAATAAGTTGGTACATGATGCTTTCATTTTTTGTGATTTTTGAGAACCCTGGTATTGTTTCCTATTCATACTCTTTTTTTTTTTTTTTTTGTGTGCATCTTAATTTTTGCTCTTTCAAAGCCCAGTTCTGATTCATGGAGTAAAGGTTGTTTGGGATACGGCCAATCCATTTTTGTCTGTAAAACAAACTATTCTCCTGTGTCAGGCATTTGACTGCATTTTCCTAAGACCAGCTTTGTGCCAAGATTTTATGTTTTCATCTCTTATTGTCTCTTTTGTCCCAAATGGCACCCTATCCCCTATATAGTGCACTGCTTTTGACCAGAATCCTATGGGCCCTGATCAAAATTAGTGCGCTATATAGTGAATAGGGTGCCATTTTAGAAACAAATGTGTCAAGTCTTATGTGATTAATTAGCCTGGATCCAGATCTGTTGCTACATCTTGCCATGTCAATGACCATAGGAATTGGCAAGATGGCACAAACAGAACCCGGGACACAGGCTAGCATCTTTTTACCTCTTCTGCACATATTCCCTGTATGGATGATTGTATTTTCTGTCCATTTGTCTGAATAGTATTTGAACTCATTACCTCAACACTTATCTGGGCAACTAAGTGTGCACATTCTTTATTCTTTTGGACAGTCATTGATATTCTGCTCATTTAAAGTACTGTATCGAATCTAGGTATGTCATATTGGTATGACCAGGTTGATTCAAAACCCAAACAGGTCATTCCCACTACAATGTTCATCATCCTAAGACCATTGCAATAAATTAAAAGGTGTTATTTTCCCATTCATAGTCAAATTCATCCATTTCTTATCATCAATAAAATGGCTTAAATACATTGAATTGTTTGTAAAGCAAATTATATATATTTTTTGTAGAATAAATCAATCAATGAAATGTATTTATAGAGCCCTTCTTACAACAGTTGTCAGAAAGTGTTTACACAAAAACCAAGACTAAAAGAAGCGGTTCTCTTTAAAAAAACGCTTGATGTACTCCTAATAGACTGTTTCCCCTAGGTACAGATCTAGAATCAGCTATCCCTTCCTCCAATCCTATCCTTAATCATTAGTAGTGTGGGGGGGAAGATACTAAACTGACCTAAGATCAGTGTCACTTCGCCCTACTCTATTTCAGCGCCCAAGAAATGGAGTTGAAGCATCCTATTTGTCCACTAGAGGGCAGTGCTCCTCCATTTACGAGCACAGTGGCCTAATGTTGGGCCTCAAGCTGTGCCTATGGTAGTTCACCTTATTCCTTCCTCTCTCTATTGGCTAACAGAACTCAAACCGGTAAAACAGGCCAAAATCTAGTCCAGAGTATCATCACCCTTCACAGATGTATGCAACTGTGAGTTATTTGACATTTTTCCTAATAAACACCTGAGGTGAGACTTCACATACGGTACATTGTGGACAGGTCACTCACTGTACTGTACCTACTCTAGAAAGGTATAGGGGCTCTATTACATCTGTATCAATGAAGCATTGCATGTTGTGTGACATAAATTTAAAGGTAATTTCCGATTGAGCTGACATATGCAGCGTTTACTGTGAATGAGGTGTCCGCTATCGTGGGAACATTGCCTTTAAATTGGGCTTTTAGCGCTGAACGGCCGTGTTACGGACTGAATAGAGCCCTAGGCCTCACACAACCACCTTAACATAACACGTGGCAAAAGCAAGGCTCACACCCAATGTATGGATAGTACTATCGCTGCTGCTTTCGAGATTCTACAACATGCCTGTGATGACGATTAACGTGGACTGCACACGCATTGTCTGCCACATGTCTAACCTTTGACCGGCTAGATATCATTTATGTGTCACACAACTTACACCAATCCTTCCATCATAGTCTAGGACAGTGGTTCCCAAACTGTGGGTCGGGACCGACGTTTGGGTTGCGGCAGGGGAACAGATGGGTCACGGCGTGACCTTTTTGTGCATTGTTACAAATCTTTGTGTTATTATGCAGTCAATTCCTGAAGACCCCGTACTTTAATCTACATTCAGTTACATGTTTTGAAGAAGAGGGTATTATTAATAAATGAACAACTTATTCTTTGGTCTGACCATGTTTTTTTCACCACTCAACCGTCACGTTGGGTCGCGACTCACCAGACACATCAATTGGTGGGTCACGAAGTAAGAACAGTCTGGGAATCCCCCTGGTCTACGCTAGGGGTTGTTTCTGGACAGGACCAAAGGCTATAAACTAAAGGACAACTCAGCTAGACCACGGCACTCTGTGGTTGACCTTTGACCGGGTCACAAGGTTCTGACTGCAGGGGAAAGTAGGTGGAAGTCAAGCGGCTGATTAGTCTTATCGTCTCACCTCTCGAGCCAATCCAGAGCAGACGCAACACAGTATGGACTGGGAGAGGGCAGTTGGTCAGTAGGGCAAAGGGAAACAACAACACAGGCTGCATCCTTATTGGCACCTAGTCCCTATTTAGTTCACTACTTTTAACCATGGCCCATAGGGGGCCCTCAACTGCTGAAGACTGGTCAAGGTCGTTAGGCTCCCACCCATGGTGCAGAGGTTGCACGTGATGTGTGGCCCCTGGTCTGGTTTTGATATATTCTTCACCTTTCAGACCAACCCACTGACACACACACACACACACGTGTCAACTCCATCACGTGACAAGACAAATGGACACCAGCTCTGCTCCAGCTGTACAGAGAAGTCATGAATGGCCGTACTATTTGATTTGTGGCCCAGAGGGCTCCAGTGGAGGCCAAGTATGTGTCCCAAATGTCACCCTATTACCTACATAAGAGCCCTGGTCAAAATTTGTACACTATATAGGGAATAGGGTGACAGTTGGGATGGACAAACACTGGAACAGGATTTACTATTGATAGTCATCACTGCCGACCAGAGTGTGTGGAATATACCAAGTTCAGATGTTGGTATTACTTCTATACCACTGCTGTAAAAGTGGACTGAGCAACAGAGCCTGCGGCTCTATTCATATACTTTTGACAATGGAGCCTTTCTTCCTCGAAACATTTCAGATAACACATTGGTTTCATTACAAAATGTTGACATAGATTTGAGTTGTCATTACACAATATGGAGATCTTATGATTCAATGTTGACTGAGCCCAAATGTGGGCACCACCGCCCTGCTATGTACAATGGCACGTAAACATGGCTGAATTCCTACCGGCAATTAGCCAATCAAAACATTCACATTTATAATATGTGATTTATCATCCTCCATTGCTTCAGGCGGTTAACTTGTATAACTTTTATTTCTCTGGGGTTTTTGTGTTTGCCTCGTGTGAACTGCTGGCTGAACCAGATCCCTTTTTATTTGATTTCAGAACTGAAAATGAACCTTGATTGTCATCGTCAGAAAAATGTATTTTCAACGTCATTTTGCTAACTGGAATGCGTGTGTGTGTGCGTGAGTCACCGTGTTCTGAATATGGATATTTGGAGTGTGAATTCGAGGTGAGATGCTTTCACTTGCCTGTGATTACAGAAACTCAACAGGCATGGACAAATTGGTCGGAAAACAGGTGTAAAGTGGCAAGGCAATTTCCTTTTATTTAAGCAAACTGAAGGCGTCCAACCAGGCACTACTTTTAATTTCCTCTCGTGGCCGATTCACATCTGTCTTACATTTTAAAAGCACTTTAGAGTGGTACAGCTCTTAGGGTGGTTCTACACAGGCAGCCCAATTCTGATCTTTTGCCCAATTATTGGTCTTTTGACCAGTCTGATCTTTTGCCAACATTTGGGCAAAGAATCCGAATGGGCTGCGTTAGAGCGCAGATGCAGGCCGCTTTCGTGGTAGCCTGTTTACCGCCTGTTTACACCGTACTGAAAGATGGGATGCACAATGGTGAGTGCAGTGTCCAGTCTGGTTTATCCAGGCTAACTTTCTGGGCCCCATATCCTTAAAACATACATTAAACGTCTGGATTCCTTATAAATGGTCGAATCAAAGCACCAAACTCCTGTTTAGTTCAACAGGTAGTAAGTTAGTGGTGGCACTTCACACCCTAATCGGTCCGTATTTATAAAGGGTCTCAGAGTAGCAGTGCTGATCTAGAGTCATGTCTTCCCTGTCTATGTAACTTTTGTGATTGTGATCGAAAGTACAAAACTGATCCTAAATCGCTACTCCTGCTCTGAGATGCTCGATACGATGCGTTTGTCCCAAACCAGTAGAGAAAATAATTTTGGCTGATTTCTCGTGATAATCTTAGTCAATCACAGTTTATCCTGTACAACATGATTATCAGACTCAATACCTTCAATCTAAATGCCTTCAACTCTTACCCTACAAGGTCTGGAGCCTGCTGGTTTTCTGTTCTGGTAATTAATTGCACACACCTGGTGTCCCAGGTCTAAAACAGTCCCCAATTAGAGGGGAACATTGAAAACATGCAATGGAACTAGCATTGAGGTCCAGAGTTGAGTTTGAATGATCTAAACCAGCCAATCCTTAATTTCACTCAACACCAGAGAAGGGAACGGTACAGACGCTCTGATTGGCCGAAGCATGTTGAGCGGGAACAATACAGACACTCTGAGGCCTGTTGTTGCCATGGAGCTCTGGAGGTAAGGAAGATGTGACACCCCACTCATTTTCTCTGGTCTACTTATTGCCCCCGGGGCAAGATATCTCACTGGCAAAATAATCTGGGTGAGTGGGAAGGGACAATAAGTAGACCAGAGCCAACTGTCCCCTCTGTCACATGAGCATGCAAGATATTGGGCGCATTCCTCTGCCCAGGCGTCATTGATGCCTGCTAGATCTTACAACGCCTGGAAAGGTATTTTACGTATCAGCTAACCACATATGTTACAGCAATCTGTCAGTCGATGACGTGGCACGCAACCATTGGTTGATGCATGCAACGTCTGGGCAGGGGAATGTGACCAATATGGAGGAACTGTGAGCTCACGCGGGAAAAGCATGCTCTCGCGAGAGAGAGAGAGAACACCCACTGACACATACAGGAACCTTGAAAAAATGGTCCAATGGTAAACTGCCTGAGTAAACTTATCAGGTTTGTTTCCATCTATTAGACAAACCACTTTAATGTCTGTTACTGTAACAGGAATGATACAGCAACGATGACAGAATACTCACACCATGCATTCACCTGCCAAGTTCGGCTATAAACTAAGCAATGTCATTTGGAGTGTTGCTGTTTGTTTGGGGCGGGTCTGCATCTGTAAAAGTTGGTGTTATGCAACTAGTGATGCAGTGTGCGAGTCTTGATTAGCCACTTGAATACATTTCCACCATTGGTATTATGTCATACCAGAGCTCAATACTACTAATCAAGTTTGAGGCATCTTTGGTCAACTGAGTTCAACTCGGGATAACCAGTACCATGAAAGTGGCTCACCTTTTAGCCAGGTACATTTCTATGGCAATGAATCCTTCTGAAATAACTCTATATTTATCCCGACTGAAGTGTCTGAGTTGTGAGTTGAGGACTAATGAAATCAGATCGTTTTACCCTCTCGCATAGATTGAGTCATCCCCTTCTTCCTCAAATGAAGTTTAACACAAATGTTCCTTTTAAAAAAAAAAACTCACATCCTGTCATTACTAAATGTATCTGAAATGTAAATAATAATACAACTTTTATTGCGTGTCCCTTTCTGGAAATGTGTCATGCATCTTAACAGCACAGCATCACCAATAGGTGCATAAATGCATACATAAATCACAAGCAATAACATGTGGATACAGTCTGTAATGAAGTTTGTCAATTCTGGGAGGAGTTGAGCAGTTATTGATTCATACTGGTGGCAGTGGAGGCTGCTGAGGGGAGGACGGCTCATAATAATGGCTGGAATGGAGTCAATGGAATGGTATCAAACATGTGGTTGAAACCATTCCATTGACTCCTTTCCAGCCATTGTTATACGCCGTCCTCCCCTCAGCAGCCTCCACTGACTGGTGGGAAAGGATGATTTCTGGGATCTGTAAAGATGGACTCTGTATCGGCGGCTTGGTGGTAAGAGTCGGTACTCCTGGTTGACCAGGAGTCGGTACTCCTGGTTGAGTGGGTGTGTCAGGTCAGTGGCAGTTCTCGCTCCTGCCCCCACTACTCTCCCCAAGAACGGCGCTTCCATGTTCTTGAGATGAGCTCCACTGATGCACAGTCAAACCTTTTTGTATGATTTAATACAATTATTTAAATCGATAAGGGTGGGGACAAAATGTACTTGTGTACAAAGACGGCATGGGGATAAGTAATAAAATAAAGGCTGCACTTCTAAAAGCCTCTCACACCATATCTTGCAAGTTCAGCAGGCTATGTCTTCTTTCATTTTGATTTCGGCACAAATGAAAATGTTGCAATAACTCGCCCATGGATTGATGTCACATCATTGTCTCAATGAAGAGTTCGGTGTTGGGACTATCTCACATGCGGCATGCATGCGCAATTACAAACCTGCTAGTTAGCGGCAGGCAGAAAAGCAATATCCACTGTTGTAGTACGGATGAAGCCTGGGCTGGAATGTGAAGTAACTGAAGCCGGCTAGCTGTAGAAAACCCAGAGTAGATCTACACTGAACGAACATGTAAAGTGTTGGTCCCATGTTTCACGAGCTGGAATAAGATCCCAGAAATGTTCCATATGCACAAAAAGCTTATTTCTCTCAAATGGTTGTGCACAAAAAGCTTATTTCTCTCAAATGGTTGTGCACAAATAAGTTGCCTCGGTTGTTTTAGAGAATTTGGTAGTACGTCCAACCGCAGGCCACGTGTATGGCGCCGTGTGGACGAACGGTTTGCTGATGACAATGTTGTGAACACAGTGCCCGATGGTGGGGTTATCGTACGGACAGGCATAAGCGATGGGCAATAAACACAATTGCATTTTATCGATGGCAATTTGAATGCACATAGATACCGTGACGAGATCCTGAGGCCCATTGTTGTGCCATTGACCTGCAGCCATCACCTCATATTTCAGCATGGTAATGTAAGGCCCCATGTCACAAGGATCTGTACACGATTCCTGGAATCTGAAAATGTCCCAGTTCTTCCATGGCCTGCATACTCAGGCATGTCACCATTGAGCATGTTTGGGATGATCTGGATCGACGTCTTCCGACAGCGTGTTCCAGTTCCCGACAAGGTCTAGCAACTTTGCACAGCCATTGAAGAGGAGTGGGACAACATTCCACATGCCACACTGCACAAGGCAAATGGTGGTCACACCAGCTACTGATTGGTTCTGATCCACACCCCATTTTGTAATAAAAAAGGTTGTGACCAATAGATGCATATCTGTATTCCCAGTCATGTGAAATCCACAGATTTGGGCCTAATTAATTTATTTCAATTGACTGATTTCCTTATGTGAACTGTAACTCAAATCTTTGAATATATATATATTTTTATTTTTGTTCATTATAGCTTCCTTCCTAGTATAACCCTCAGGCGTAATACCACATGTTCAGGATCATTGAGATCTGGCTAACTATTTGACATACCTTCCTGTGCAGTACAATGTTAAAAGTCGCAATCTGGGATTGGAGTGGTTCCATTTCAACAGCCCCAACCCTCAGCCGTTTACAAAAAATGTGGCGGGGACCTACTGCTGTTTGAATCCCATATTGCCCCTTTAAGGATGCTGCTACAACCATGTAAAGGAACTTTACAAATAAAACATAGCAAGCGGTCATTATTTCCAAAACGTGGTAATTTTATTTACAGTTCAAGTCAGTCACATGCAACTTTTTTTTAATGAATAAAACAGAATTAGCAAAAGAAATGCATTCATTATTTTTTTCCTCCAAAATGTCAATTAAATATACAAAAATAGAGCTTACAAATACTGTACAGCAAATTTCTCAAAATATTCTGCTGCAGAATTCTTAATTGTATAAACAATGTTATATCTCAGGGTAGGATGGGTAGACCCATGGAGGGTAGGTTCACCCATCAAGGGAAGAAAGTGTGGGCTGGTGGATGAAGCAGGAGGTTGGGGTAAGATGGTGGGAGAGGTTATCACAGGGTGGGGTAGGTTGACCCATTGAAGAATGTGGTGGCTATTGGATAAAGTGGGTTAGGGGCGAGACAGGGGATGTACTTGAGGAAGGGAGAGAAGGGGGGCACTACAAGAGCTATACATTGAATAAATAGACACCATACACAACATTGAGAGGCAGTGACATGTGTTATTGAGGCCCAAGCGGCCAATTTACACAGCGTTGACCTTGAGGTCCGACTCACAAAATGGCTGCCAACAGCCAGATGGTTGATTTTTAAAAAGTGTTTCACTTACCATTGAAAAAATGTCTACTTAAGGGAGTGGCTCTACTATAGACACCAATGTGATCGCAGCTTGGTCTGGTCTACTTAGTTCACTGGCTTCCATTGAAACAGAAAGAAATAAGGAGTGGGATGTTCCTCTGTCTCTGGGTATACTTTCTGAGATAAAAGCACCTTATAGAAAGGATATGCAATAAAGGGCCCGTTATTACGCATTTTGGTTGCTGACAAAGAGCCTCACTTTCCTCTCAGTTATTCATGATATTGAAGCAAGTACACCATAGTCCTTTAAAATTACAGCCCAATAGCCTGGCGTTCTCTGGAACAGTGCTGACATCAATGGAGGTTACGGTGGGGTGAGTCATCACTAAATTCATCAACCGTCCAAAATCCCAATGTTTTTCAAATAGATTTGGCCTGGTACTTTCCGCAGTAATAACTAATAGACGATGGGTGATGATTCACTATGAATATACACATGATTCCTTCCTCTCGCAGAAGGGCCTCGAACTGCCTGCTGTTATGGCACTTGACCGTGGCTACATGCTTTCCAGGACTCAGAGAACCTAGAACCATGTTGTCTGGTCTGAGAAGCGTGGGGGAAGGATTAGGGAGTTACACAGGAAGAAATTATGGGGTATAATAGATGAGTTCTCTTCTGACCTTCAACTCTCATTTGAAAGAAGACATTACAAAATGTCTGGAATTGTTGCAATTCTCAGATGGGTAAATGGCAGTTATAAGTGCTCAGATGCAGTGTTTTCAATGGAAGAATTATCCTCAACTATTGTGTTAGATTCTGGGTTAAACTTGGAACATTGCTATCCTAGAGACTGGGTTTTACATCAGAAGTGAATGGTTATCTGTAGGATCCAGATGGCTTTGGAATGTGCTAGGTGGATGGGAAGAAGTCACAGGATTGCTAGAGGGGATACGGGTGGAGATCTTTGGATTAGGCATCAAGGTGGGGGTCAGGTCAGATCCCCTTGAGGGAGAAATTATGGTTTATTACCCTTATCACTTCGTCTTCCTGTCAAACCATAAAAGATGTAAGGATTGGAGAGAAGGAGGAGTGCCTAAATTGGAGCATATATTTACACACACGTGTGGTGGTGGAAACATGTGTTTGTCTGAATGCAGCTGTATGGAGCCTCTGGGCAGAATAAACTTGGTTAAGCTTTCATAGTGCCCGTTGAGTGTTTTTACTCTGAATTAGAACCTAACAGGTGCACAATGCACATCCCCTCCACAGTAAAAAAGTGTTTATGCAGTATGTCGTCCTACCAACACTACTACTCTCTATGTACAATTACAAAATGGTGAAATCGGCAGCCGCCATTTCATCGCATGCTTTTCACATTATCGGTCTCCTCCCCACCCAGTCCTATCGTTAAATCTCCCTCCAAACCGTCAATTCAGAGACAACCACACATAGTAGAGGACGAAGCGTCAAGACTTGCTGTGTTCTTCTTGGCTGTCTGTTACAATATCGGAGTCTTAAGGGAATAAGAAAGTGCTGGGGCTAGTTGTCAAAAGATAAACTTCGGACCAGTCAAACTTTGGAGTTCTGAGATTAATATCAGAGTTGAAGTCTCTTTGTACAAAGAGGTGTGTTTTATACCTATATTTGAGTTATATACAGAAAGGGTGTCACCTCCATTGCATCCTGTGTAGCTCATTTTTGTATGTAGCCACAAAGAAGAACCAAGAAGAGGCAAACAGGTACCGAAGCGACCCGCACATACAAGTAACGCCTTCAATAAAAAGGTTATGGTTTTTCCTCATTCCACATTCAACCACGGACTGGTGTCTCTTCAAACAAATAGCCAAAATGAACACACATCGTAAGTAAAGCACAAGTAAAAAAATATATACAATAATCACAATTGTCATCCTCCTCCCTCAAATACAATAGATATTATTGGGTGGGGCGGGAGGGAGACATTGTTTCTGATATTGGCAAGAAATAATGTCCTCCTATTATTTTCACCAGCTAGCTAGGCTAACATTCCCCTCTGTTGTTGTACGAAGGTAAAGCCACTGGACACAGAACATTTCGTTAACGACTTGGTGTTCTTAACACCTAGAATTCTAAGAATACCATTCTATTTTTAGGAGACACAAGCGGCGCAGTGGTTCTAGAGCTGGGCCTGATGCTCGGCACTGAAATAGCCCGGGTTCCTGAAAAGGTACAAACACTTAAGAGGGAAGAACCGAATCGACCCTGTTAGGACAGACCAGGCTTTCTTATAAATAAAGTTGCATTTAACACCATTATTATGACCAATCACCTAGATCTAGTCTGTGACCAGTGACACAAGCTGACCCCTGACCTATGGGACACTGTTTCCCCTCTGTTCCAAAATATCACACAGCACTTTTACTACAGTGATGCCACAAAAGGTGGTGCAACAAAGCACCAGGGTAGAGGGGTTAGTGTGTGTGTATATCGGGGAACAAAACACCAGTGTGGAGAGAGCGATTGGGGAAAGCGCTAGAATGAGCCTGCTATTCTCTACGACTGCTAACCAGGGCCTATACCAGCTCAATGACATCTACTGGAAACGTACGTATGTGTGTTGACCGATATGAGTGCTGCCAGAATTTGAACTAGATAGGCTAATTATCTCCCCCATAGCCTAATTAGCTCAACGCTAAGCTAAATCGCGTAAAGTAGTTACTAATCGCAGAAGCAGCTTTGAGTCGTTGACTGAATTGAGAAGGAAGTGAAAGCGCGTGTGGTCCTGCTCTTTCAGTGCTGAGTAAAAGACCATGCGTCTTTCTGCCATATGTCATGCTACATCCGTAATGGCTAGCAAACAAGAGACGAGGTTTGCTGCCTAGTTTGCGTAGAGTCACAACTTGATCTATTTCACCAAGCCTTTCACGCTCCAAGGCAGTGCTGTGTCACCCTGTAGCGTTCACTCCCATCATAGTGTGTCAAAAGTTTGATAAAAACAAAATGGAAATAAAATGAATTGAGCAAATTTGTCTGGTTTGATACTTTTATGTATAGCAGTCAAAATGCAACAATGCCTTAGCGCAGGGTTTCTTAAACTACTGTATGGGTTGGGGCCCTGGGCATGTCAGGTGGGTTGTGGGAAAACATCTATAATCACGCACTATTTATTCTTCATTTGGGTTGTTGGAGGACATTTTGGGTCAGGGGAGGATGGTCAATTTCTAAATTTTGGTTCTTGAGCTGGAAAAGTTTAGGAACCACCACTGCCTCAGTGGACCAGTGTTTGTTCTACGTTTCGTAAAGATTAGCGTATAGAATATATGATTCTAGACATAATCACATCGGAGACTATATGGAATATAATCATCTTGGCATTATATAAAGTACTCTAGTTTACTATGTAGTGTGTAGATTGGGCTAGTTGTTTTGGGCTAGTTGTTTTAGGCTAGTTGTTTTAGACTTCCATCAGGCTAAACCTCATTCAAACTCAAACCCGAGGACGGCAAGAGAGGGATGCATTTAACTGTATAAAACCAAAAGAGGAATCTTCCAGCTATGCGTTTTCATAGCGCTCCGTTGCCACAAGCTGAATGAGTAATGCTTTGGGAGCACTGTGGGCCCGGGAGGGGCTCAGTCTTCTCTTATGTAACAGTAACGGAGGCATCTGATTGGATGTTGGCTCTAGGGGTGCCATGGGCGTTGGGTTTCTCTTACTTCCTGATCGCCAGTCCACAGGAAGTGACAGAGGCCAGGACCCCTCCACAGTTTGTGTCGGGTGTGTGTGTCTGTCTGTGTGTGTGGGACACACACAGGGGGCTCTATGTTTACACTAGAGAATACTACTATTTTAATTTGATTCTACCCTCAAAACCTCATTGTGAAAAATCTTTCAATGAGAATACGAACTCGGCATTGTTGCGTTTTAACAATTAGTTCACATTTTTTCCCCCCAACAGAATAGTAACTATTGGCTTTTTCTGAAATGACAGATGCAGACCGTGACAGTGGCCACATAGCCTTTTTGTAACACACACACACAGGTAGTGTCCCAAATGGCACCCTATTACCTAAATAGTGCACTTTTTAGAGAATAGGGTGCCATTTGGGAACGCTGACACTGAGGTGTGCAGTGAGTAACAAACTGTACAACCTTCATATGCAAGAGGGGACGCAGAGTCCGATGCACACTGGTGAATCAGTCGGGTCACAACCCCACATTCACACCCATCCTCTCTTAATTCACACCAAGTACTGAGGTGATCCTCCCTTCCCTCTCTCACACACACACACCTCCAATATCCACTTTTGTGTGTGTGAGAGAGGGTGGATCAGGCCACAGAATTCTGCGGTTCCTTGAGCTTCCCACGAGTATCCTGACATTAATTCATTTGGAGGCTACTGTCCCTTTATGATACACCCCCCCCCCAAAAAAACAGTATCCACTCAACTAAAAAATTAACTCACGTGGCTCTGTATGTACACACAAAAAAAGTTAATTGAAATAATAAAATATAAAATATAACCTTGTTGCTACTACAACCTCCTCACAAGCGTTCAATTTTTAAAGTGCTTGTAGAAAAAAAAAATACTAAGGTTTAGTTGTTAAAAAGAAAACTAAACGATGACGCCATTTTCATTTCAACGTGTTGTAGTTGTTGGTTTTCGTGCCTCTTACTCGTCACGCGCTGGTGTCCCCAGAAAAGTGCTTTGGTTGTGAAACGGTCAGAATAGTGACCACGGCTGTGTCCAAAAAAAAAAGAGTGTCAGTAAAGAACCGTTATTATAAAAAAATCCTTATGGGAATCCACCAAGGCAGAGAGATGAGGAGATGCAGCAGATTCACTTCTTCGTCACCGTGAGTCTCTGTCTGCACCGTAACACTGTTGTGTGTCTGCCCTGTCTCTTAATCACATATAAAACGCCTCGATCATCCCTTCAGCGTCATTGCGCAAAATGGTACGCGGCATCATCTGGATATGTGTGCAACAAAAGTTCAACCTTCACCTTCTGCTACCATCTCTGTCAAGCCGTCTACGTCCGATGATGCAAGGCAAACACAGCGTTCCATTGGAAATTAATGTACTTCTGGTGTACCAAAAATGCAATGACGCTGCCTGTGTGATCGAGGTATATGTGTACTTGTACAGGTGTGTGTGTGTGTGTGTGTGTGTGTGTGTGCACTGCAGTCTGCGCTACACCAGGTTTTCCATGCCTGGCAGGGGCTGCTGTATGGGCACGGTGACGGTAACGTCCATGGCGTTGCCCGCCTGCTGGGCAAGCTGCAGGACGGGCATGTTGCACAGCGGGCACACCTTCCTCACCTCCAGCCACTTAATGAGGCACCTGGTAGAGCGAGAGAGACCAATGGGGGACAGGGTGAGAGAGAGTGGGGGGGGAGAAGAACAGGGAGAGAGGGGGGATAGAGGATGGTGAGGAGAGAGACAAGAGAGAGACAAGATTGTTCATTTTTAAGGTCATTTAGCAGACACTCTTATACAGAGCAAATTACATGAGCAATTAGGATTAAGTGCCTTGCTCAAGGGGCACATCGACAGATTGTTCACCTATTCGGCTCAGGGAGTCAAACCAGCAACCTTTCAGTTACTGACCCAACTCTCTTAACCCTTAGGCTTAAGTCATCACTTGCAAATGTGGGTGACACTGACATCGGCTAGACTATAAGTGTACCCGTGTGGGTTTTTCTAGTGTTGTCTCTCTAAAACACTAGCCCTCTCAGTTCAGCTCTTTGACTGCTGCAACTGATCCAGCTATTCTATTTCTGACTGCTCACAAAGTGCTAGCACTGGGAGACCAGGGGGCTTATTCCACAGGGCAGACTGTTCCGCATAGGAGCTAGAAATAGCTGTATAATACAAATTGAATGTGTGTGTTCTGTCTACCTGTTCCATTTCTATCTGCAGCCATCTACCATCCCTACACGTTCAGCCCTACTGAATAAGGATGCTATGCATTGTTAACGGAACAGACAGCGAGACTACAGCGCGAGACAGTACAGTAGGTTGATGGGGCCTAGACTAGGGTGTACGTCCCAAATGGCACGATATAGTGCACTAAATAGGGTGCAAAATGTATGCACCCCTAAACAGGGAATGGAGTGCAAAAGTAGAGCACTAAAGAGGGAATAGGGTGCCATTTGGGAAGCACAACTAGAGCTTCTGCCCATGACTCAGTCAGAAGTAAGTGGGGGCGGTGTGGCGTGTTCGTTGCTACTTAATTATTGACAGTGGGGCTGGCAGTTCTATTTTGGTACACTCTGGTCCTACAGGGTTGGGAAGGGACTCACACACAGGAGTGAAGGGGGAGAGGGACTGTGCTTCCTTCCCACGGTCACCTACTAGAGGGGTGCATTCAACCCCTGTGAGGTTTATAAATCTTCTGCTCTCCTAGTGCCATCTAGTTCTCTCTGCAGTCCCAGAGGGCCACACACACAGCGGAGTGTGTTGACATGAAAGTCAGTGTGTTGTGATTGAGTGGGCCTCGCCCCAGCTCCTGACACATAGTAAAAACTAGGCTGAGGCTCGCACGACGTAAACAGCCCAATTTAAATTGTCATGCTGGTGGGAGGAAACTCATCTGGCCCCAGGCCACCAGAGACTTCCAATCCATCAAGCGCTGCATTGTGTTCCCTCTCACTTGCTCTCGGTCGGTAGTTTCCTTTCCCCATAATCTCTCTCCATTGCATTCATCCCCCCCTTCACGGATTTCTTCAGTCTTTCACTCTGTTGCCGTGTGCTGGGTTGCTCTACTAAGAGACCTTGGAGGGGGCGGGTACTGTAGATAGCGGTGAAGAAATGGCAGTAAAGGGACCATCACTTCTGCAGCCGAATTATAACATGTTTGACTTGGTGTGAGGAAGGGCCCGGTCCACAATATTGGGTCCACTTTGCCCCTCAACAGAAGTTACGGTTATTGTGCAACTGGGGCTGAGTGAGTTGGAATCACTGGACTTACTGTGTTGACGGTAAGCACTCTGTGTGAAGAGGACGTCCACCATTTTGGATCCACTTTGCCCCTCATGCTTATCAACAACAGACCAATATCATTGTTATTGTGCGACTGGGCTGAGTACAGTGGGTGTGTGAATTAGACTAGGATGAGTGAGTTGGAATCACAGTTAGGATGGGAAAGGTGCTCTGTGTACCATTTTGGGTCTAGTTGGACCCACATGCTCATCATCAACGGAACTTGTTATTGTGCAAATAGGGCTGCATACAGCGTGTGTGTGTGTGTATTAGACTGGGCTGAGCGAGCTGGAATCACAGTGTGGATGTAACTTTGTGCAAGGAGGCGGGAGGCACCATTTTGGGTCCGCCTAGCCATATATGCTCATCAACAGAACTTATCCTGCAACTGGGTGATCTTTTAGAATCGCAGTTTGGATGGGAAAGGTGCTCTGTGTACAGGGTGTGGCTATTAGATTGGGTTATGTAAATGGGGCTCAACCACACTGTTTAATGTTATTGTGAGACTGGGGCTGAGTGGAAGACAGCCTAGGCTTAGCTGGGCTAGGCCTAACTGGGCTAGGCTCCATCCACAGGCTCTGTGTACAGGGTGTGGGCATCAGCCAGGCCTCTGGTGTACTTACTTCCTGTGAAAGGCGTGTTTGCACGGGCAAATCCCCAGCTCGTCTTTCTGTTTGAACTCCTCCAAGCACACCGCACATATCTGTTGACACAGACGGAGAGAGATGGGCGGGGGGGACAGGGTTAGCAAGGCAGCAAAACAACCACAGTCACTGTAGCTGAAGTTTAAGGAGAGGAGAGATTGAGACAGAACGAGGGAGAAACAGGGCTGTTTCTCCAAACAACATAAACAGCTTCGAGATAGTGGGTTTTGTATGTACCGTTATGGCAACGCATCAAGGATGACAGACGTCAGTATCTCAAACTAAAACATGTCTGGGCATTGCCAGAGGAGGGAGCGTCGACACATATATACGATTTGTACACTTCTGGGCCCATATTCCTGAAGCTTCTCAGAGAGTGCTGATCTAAGATCAGATAGTTTTGCCTTTTAGATCATAATGAATAAGACTACATGGACAAGGGAACCTGATCCTAGATCAGCACTCCTACTAGATGCTTTCTGAATATAGGCCCTGGAACCCATCACCTCGATATACCACTTCTCATGCCAGATATGTGATTTCTCTGGCCTAGAAAGAGTGGCGACACACCTCGCGATCAGACTCCTCGGGCTGGAGAAAGAAGCCTCTCCCTCAAACAGTAGAATGTTGTCATTAAACTGTGATGTTAGAGGGAGCATTCTGGAGAGTGGAAACAGAAAAGGCCTCTGCACCTGGAGTGTTATAGAAATGCATAGGGGTGTGATCTATATCACAGCCCAACTAAATCCAGAAATTACATACGATACACACACACACACACACACACACACACACACAATGTCGATTGTGCCCTCAACTTCACACAAGCCATTAAAACCAGTTGAAACTAGATCCAGTAAGGGTCTCCTCAGCCCAAACCAGTCTGGCCCAGCTGGGTGCGGTGTACTGTGTGTACTTTCCTGCGTAAAGTTGCCAGCCCAGACAGCTAGGCAAGTAAGCCTAAATAAGACCATTAAAAGCTAGTTTTATAGCCTAGTTTAGCCAAGCTGAAGCAAATGCTAGCTGTGTAGTAAGACAAGAGAACACCACACAGGGAGAGAGCGGGACACTCGCCTGGGTATTTAAAGTCTCTTTTTGTGGAGGGCTGGATTCAATCACTTCTGCATTAGCAATATTGATGCAGGGGTCGTTGTTTAGAACTACTACTACATGCTCAGACCTTATTCTGAAAACCTGTAAGCACCCACCTAAGTCGCCCAAAGCCAAATCGGCTCTGTTATAGGACACCCCCAGGAGAAATTAGTCTATGCATGAGTCTCATGACACCTTATTCCCTATATAGTCCACTACATTGGATTTGAATCGCATGGACCCTGTTCAAAAGTAGCGCACTAAGTAGGGAATAGGGTGTCATTTGGGATGCACATTGTTTGTACCAGCTGAGCATGTTCGATTGAGCAGCGCGCTGAGAGGCAGTGGTTGGTGTGTGTGTGTGTGTGTGTGTGTGTTGACAATGACTGGGAGTAGTCTGTTTGTGGCAGTGAGGAAGGATTAGCCCTACTGTCACAATAGGACTGTGTGTGGGCTGGGAGAAGAAGAGTGTGTGTGTGTGTGTGGTTTGCATGCGTGTTGGGGTCTGTGATGAAGCATTTAACCCACTGTCACAATAGGTCTCTGTGTGGACCGGGAGATTTTTGTCTGTCTGTCAGTCTGTCAGTGGTCAATGGAGAAGGTACAACGGTGCTGACAGAGGCAGGATGGCGCTTGTCAGTGCTAGCTTGTCAGTGCTGCTGTACACACACACACACTCCCCATTCAGTGACCTATCGGCACTATTGTGTGTGTGTGTGTGTGTGTGTGTACATTACTGCCAGTAGTGGTTCCACAATGTTCATGAAGAATCACCCTTGTAACTTGTGGCAGAAGAATCAGAATTAGTTGGGTAACAGATTATTAAGATGTCTTATCTGCATAATATGCTTATATGATATACTTGTTATTGGAATGTATTCTTTCAGACTCTGGTGTTGGCAGTTGCACTTCTTCCCTCAAGCTGGGGCTCAGTCACCTGTTGCCCAGAGAGGGGAGAAGTCAGGCTCGTCTTTCACATGTCCCTGGTGCTATGCAGAATATCAGAAAGGGAAGAGGACAGGAGGGAACATTGTCTTCATATGTGAATGTGTCTTTACCTATTCTTAAACCCTGTGAAGAGATGGCGTGATTAATGGGGAACCAATTACTTGTCTCCACAATGTCTGTGCACCAGTCATTCCTTCCTTTGGCCTTGGGGGAAATAAGGTTTGAGACAACAGATGTGCGGGGTAGTGTCTGGAACCATTGTATATCATCTCTGATGTTGCACTTATCCCTGGATTGTGTATGACCTAGAGGCTCAGTCCCCTCAATCAGCTTGTCCAGGTGTGTGGTCAAGAAGGGGTTTACTTGAGATGAGAGTATCTGGAGTTGACAATTGATTTATGCCATTGGATGAGTTGGTGTTTTCGTGCTATGAAGTACCAGGAATGAGATCGGAGCCTCGTCTTAGGGGCCAAACTGAACGATAATTTATAGCAAATGCTATCTGACTACCGGACACTCCTTTCTCATTTAAAAAGTCTCACCTTGTGACCCGTTCCAAACATCTGTTGTTTGTTATGTAGACTAGGGGGTGGATCTTTGCCATAAAATATCTCAGAAGCCTTTGTGTTGTGGCTCTCAACGAATCTTCTGAGGTTGATTCATCAACCAGCCATCGCTATTGCAAAGGTCTCACTAATAAAGATTCAGTTTAAGTATAACTCTGACTTGTGTGATAAGTTTGTCTCTCCTCATTTCATAATACAGAAATTAACCACCACAAACTCTATCTAGACAAAGATAGTAATGTTGTACCCCAGACATTACAACTGCGTCATTAAGTGCGTCCCTATATCCAAGGGTACTTTCAATCCATATCAGTACAACACATGACATCTGTCCTGGGACGACGGCCCAGGAGGCTCACTAAACACTGCACAATGACAGCTATGCGAGTTACTAGGCTAAATTCAAGAATGCGTGTAAACATTCCCTCAATACAGAATAACCTCTAGTGCTGTTTATCCTAGCCATAGAGTTGGATAGAGGTCACATCTTTGCAAATGTGTCCTCTATCCAACTCTATGAGCCTAGCTTTTTGTCTGCGGCCATTTTGGCTACAGTATTACGTCGGGGCAGGACCTACTTCGGAGTGCTACACTTCAAGGACAAAAGGCATACTTCTCCCTTTCTCCCCCCTTTTCAATACAGACTAGCTTGGGGCTGGGGATGAAAAGAGGTACTGCCGGCTAAGCCCTCTAAGGTTTCTCTCTAGGGTGTAGTTAGAGACAAGACACCATCCTCTCGGTTGAGCTCCATTGAACACTAACCCTGGCTCCTTCTCATTCACTAGATCAATGGTGTCAGTTCCTTTCATTGCCCTCTCTTTAACTACGTTGTTACACTAATGGGAGGAGTGGAGAGGAGTGATGAGCTAGGATGGTGTGTGTGAGATACGGCCCAAAAACTGCACGTCTCAGCATCACCTCCTCCTGTGTGTGTGTGTGTGGTATCTATGCAAGTGAGAGTTAAATCACAGAGATGAGCAGTGCATTACATCTGACAGTTGTGTGCACGATATGGAACAAACTGCAAGTCAGCACTGCCTCCTCCTGAGCTCAGTACAGCACACACCCAGGTCTCACAGAGTGTGCGAGTGTATGAGGGTATGTACATGTCTTACAATCACTAGAATAAATTGGTGTGCTGCTGTGCTCAATTCGGGAAAGCAGTCTCTGGATGTAGCCAGGGTTACAATAGCAACCTGCACTGAAAATAGTCTAAGGAGCCTGCTTCCATACAGAGGATCTGAGCCCTAGGACCATGCCTCAGGACTACTGGCAGTCCCCTGTCGTGCTGCTGCTCCAGTTTCAACCCTGACCTAATCACCTGCTGTGCGCGCACCTCTCTCTCTTTATCTAAGAACAATCTGGCCTTAATAGCCATGTACTATCCCCACCCAGCACAGCCAGAAGAGGACAGGCCACCCATCAGAGCCTGGTTCCTCTCTAGGTTTCTTCCTAGGGAGTTTTTTCCCAGCATTGCTTGCTGTTTGGGGTTTCAGGCTGGGTTTCTATACAGCACTTTGACATCTGCTGATGTGAAAAGGGCTTGAGGCTTAAATACATTTGATTGATTTGAGAGTCAGGACATAGGGACACTGGAGACAGCGGTCATCATATGACTATTTGCGAGACCACTGAGCTCTGTCGCCATGGGAAAAAAAACATCCCGACAACTCCAACCACTGCAAATCCTGGAATACATTTTTATGAAAAGATAGTCACTCCACTCAAGGAGAGGGGGGTGGGCGAGATAGAGAGAGCACTCACAATATCAGACTCTCTATCTTATACTATGTAACTGCTATGTTAAAATAAACTCAAATCATCCCGTTGTAAACAAGTTGTCGCTTTTGATACAAGATGTACAGCAGTTACACAGTAAGAATATTTACTAGGCTATTTCGTGTCTCTTCACTTTGATTCCAGCTCAGCCCATATTGATAAAGCGTCTCAGTGGGATTTAGTATCAGGTTTGCCTTTCAGATGATAATGAACGAGGAGCTCCACCCTCTCTCTTCGCAAGTCACGGGCCGAAAGTCCCCTCCCCTTCCGAAACTCAGAAGACGCCAACACCTGCAAAAACGTGATTTGTCCAAATATCCCAAACTACTGCTGCTCGTTATCTACGCATCCCGTACAGTCCCGACAGATTCCACGGTGTCAGTTATGTTTACGTAGATCTGTCCGTCGAGAGATTAGAGGGGACCTGATCCTACGCTTTATGAAATACTGGCCCTGGCAACTGGCCGCCCATTGCTCCTCTTGGTCCACATCCCAGGTTACGTAAGACTTACCTTCTTGCTCTCGTAAAAATTGAGCAACACCACAGACCACTATCCACATAGCTAGCATTTAAAACAAAGCCAGACAGCTTGTGTCTGATTGAAAAACAACCGCTCTGCTCCAAATGCCAACGGCCTCATGAAAATTCATGACGGCAAATTCATTTATTCAGTCTGGCTCTATTATTACCGTTCCACCTAAAGGTTGCTTGGGTTGTTTTCCGTCTGAAGTTTCCCCTGGGTACAGATCTAGTTTCCCATCCCCCAATCATATACTTAACCATTAGTGGAGTGTGCTAAGCTAAGCTGACCCAATGCTAAGCTGACCCAAGATCAGCAACAACGTCTCGCGCTGGTTCAGGTTAGGCCAGTTTGTGAGATACAATTCCTATTAACCAAACCGTTCTGCGTAGTTCTAATCCCACGTAGCCACTTAAGAGGGGCGGCAGGTAGCCTAGTGGTTAGAGCGTTGGGTCAGTAACTGAAAGTCCCCGAACTGACAAGGTAAAAATCTGTCATTCTGCCTCTGAACAAGGCCGTTAACCCACTGTTCCCCGGTAGGCCGTCATTGTAAATAATAATTTGTTCTTAACTGACTTTCCTAGTTAAATAAAGGTAAAAAATAAAACCCTTTGGCATAATGAGCAGTTTGTTAAGTGGGGATGGTACGTGAGGTGTGTGTGTGTGTCAGAAAGTGTACTGGTCAGTGTGTGCGCCCCCAGGCAGGCTATGGGTTGGAGGGTAAGCAGCTCTGCCCTGGGCAGGAAATGGGGTCACCAGAGATCCAGGCTGAGGCTAGTGGAGTTTTTCCACTGAGTAAATCGTTTTTTTTGTTTGTTTTTCCATTTAACTAGGAAGTCAGTTAAGAACACATTCTTATTTACAATGATGGCCTAGGAACAGTGGGTAACGGTCTTGTTCAGGGGCAGAACGACAGATGTTTACCGTGTCAGCTCGGGGATACGATCTAGCAACCGTTCAGTTACTGGCCCAACGCTCTAACCACTAGGCTAATTGCACTGAGGTGAGATAGGCTGCATCTCATTCCTGACAAGTTTCCCTTCTCCCCTCTACAACTGCATGGAACTAGAGTTGAGGGACTGTGTTTCATTTCAGATGACCAGTTGGCAAGGAAACTAGGCAAAAGTTAAGCTATCGGTTAGGCTATATCTGTCCAATGGCAGATATGAAGCGGACATACTTCTGGAATGAAACACAACCAGGTACAAAGAGCTTTTGAGTTGATGGGGACAATGTGGGGGCGTAATGGGGACAGTGCTTCACCCCCAGGGGCCCATACAAAACTACTGTTGAGGGCCACAGTCCCTTGGTCATCACAGACGTCCATTACGACGCTCGTAAACAGCAGTGTGTGTGTGTGCGCGCGCGTGTTCAAACTGAAAAAGCCTACCTTAATCTATAGGCAATTATTGGCAAACAGGGAGCATTGCTGCTCCCACCAAACCATGCCCTTGTAATGGCATTTCATTCATGCTCCTGAGATCATCAGTAGTGCTGTGAACATAGACCCTGACCGTGTCCCCAAAAGGCTCAGAACAAAAGTAGTGCACTATGCTATGTAGGGAATAGGGTGCCATTTGTGATGCAATGCCAGAGTTAGGCTTATCTTATCAAAATGATATCGGCTGACTAATTCAAAAGTAGGCCTCTGTTTGCTCTGGGAAGGATCGCAAGTAAAATACGGCAAGTCAAACAGAGCTGAGAGCGTATTGAAGCCAAAGTCAAGTCAAAGCTTGCTAATTTCAACACTCAGCCACATACAGTAGTCCTACATTTTGAATATGCTACTTTGTCACAACGTTTAGGCCTAGAACGTTCCCTTAATGTTCTTTGAATGTTACATTGCTGCGGCTGTACAGTGCAACGTCACAGCAACACGATCGGTAATAGTTTGGCTGAGTACTATCAAGGACACCACTACTACTACTACTACACCACTGCAAGGCAGTTAAGAACAAATTCTTATTTTCAATGACGGCCTAGGAACAGTGGGTTAATCTTCTTGTTCAGGGGCACCTTGCCAGCAAGTGTTATTCAACGCTGTTGTAGCCATGCTCTGTGTCAAATGAAGGTTAGATGTATACAGCTGCAAGAGGCGCAATCTATACACTTTTTCCAAAACATTTTCCTTTGGACAGGGCCCTTCCAATAAAATGGGTCATTCCCCTGGCCAGCGTTGGTGAGTGTTTTTCAGTAATACATAACAACTTGGCTGTCCAACAATCACACACAGGCACACACATGTCACATACTGTAGCGCTCTCCCACTTTTAATGACATAGAATGACTCAATAATGGCTAAATAACTAGACCTCTGCACCGTGGGAAATTCCTGCCCTGCCGGTGAGCCGTCTGGTTAGCGTTAGCAACGTAGCGCTTTTGCTCCTTACACGCGGGTGCCAGCGGGGGGCTAGCGAGAGGCTAGTAGGGCCATTTGGGCCTAGTTTATAACAGGGGCCAGGGCTGAGGCTGTGAAGGAGATCTGTGGAAAAGGGGCTAACATGACTTCAACACATTGTCCGACGCAACTGATGGACAAGCTCCAGAGACAGACATGGCATAATGAGAGGACAGGGCACATGCACACTCACAAACACACACTGTGCCTCTTCTGACATTGATACCCTAAACATGAGAGAGATACATTTAGTTGAGCTGTCAGCAGACTGTTGTTGTATCTCGACAGGTCCACTTTGCATAAAGGGGTTCCCTCGCTATTTAAACAACATTGTCATTTTGGCAGGTTAGTCTAGTTGAGATACAAATCTATTTTTCAAGAGAAACTTAAGGGATCTTGTGGCTATTGAACAACCAGTTTGCTTCAGACGACAATGATACATCTGCTTCATCAAGATCACACGTTTCTAAATCAATAAGTAGCCTAAATGTATGTCATGGGACCCATAACACAGCAGTAAACCCCTAAACAATCAATGTAAACACCAGACCAACGGCGACTTTACAGTTTATGAAGCTCAGCCTGTTCAGACAGGAAACCAGATTATATGCATTAGCTGACATCACACCAATCATATTCTACAAACACTTTCTACCTTAATATGGTGGTATATTTAAGCTGATCAAGTTTTATTCACATTCTCTACTGCTGTTGGTTATGCGATAGTATGCGGGTGCATTTTCTTGTACCCACCCACCACCACAGCCTCCACCTGTTTGGTTCTGTGTTTCTGTCCTGTGGTGGGATTGGTACAGAGTACCTTGCTCAATGCCTGTAATTATTACGATCATAAAAAGGTGCACTATGCAAAAATCACTCCGCCATTTCCTGGTTGGAAAAATGTGAATAGTTCACCTAATTTCAGTTTATGTGACAAAACAAGCAAGTAGAGAATCACTGTACCATCTAAACCACTGTGAAATAGATTTCCCATAACCAAAAATGTTGTATTTTCCACTGGTGTACAAAACCAAAAGTAAATAGCACACAGAACATATCTACTGCGTCTTAGACTTGCTTTCAATGAGAACCACAGATCTATAACTCATATTTCTATGTGAATTGGGTAAGGGTCGCCCAAAAAAAAGTGACATATTACAGCTTAAACACGATGCACGCTCTGGCAGTGAGATACCCCCGAAGGAGCCGAGCCTAACGCAAACCCTAACGTAATTGCAATCATTTTCTAAACAAAATGGTGAAACAAATACGTGGCGTTTCCTGTCTGAAAGGTTGCATTTGAGAGAAGCACAGTTCAGTATGACGACCAAACACAGTTGCTAATGTTACATTAGGGAAGTACAGCACAGTGTGCTGAGCTCGTCAGTCGTATTATAGAATGTCCATGTGCGGTCCATTAACAACAACAAAAAGTTTCAACACCTGCAATGCTAAACAATATCAACTCAAAGCCCATGTAACCATGAGATCAATAGAATACAAGACAATGGAACAAGAAAAAGGTTAAGTGCTTACCTCATGCAAATTTAGCTCTTTGACCTTTTCCTTCTGTATAACCTGAGGGGGGAAAAAAGAGAGAGAAAAAAGCATTCAATTAGAACAGACAACATAAAACACACTTTCTCTCAAAGGAAACATCCAGAAGTGAATCCAATACTCTTTTTTTTTTTTGTATTAGAAGAATGGTGATGTGTGAATGGACAGTAGAGTTCAGTTACAGGCAGTTATGGTCCTGTGTGGTTCAGCACCAAGCCCTCACCACTCACTTAAAAGGCGTATCAACAAAATCAATGCTTCCTGCTGCTATTTCACGCACAGCATCTGGAAATGTCTTCTGACAGGAAGTAGTACAGCTACGACCGGAAGTTACTTTTTCAGCGGGCTGGCTGGCTAAAACTGGCCATACATTTGATTAAGGGCGAGTCCCCAACTTCTATTGAAACTAACCCAAAATAAACCACAATCCTTCTGTTTTTTACTCCGATGCCTTCTACAGTATGTATATTAAGGGTGTGTACTATATAATGTGTGTGTTCAGCAACAGAGGATTTGTAGGCTACAGTGACGTACTGTGAGAAAAATAAACCATGTATTTGTGTGTGTGTGTGCACGCGTGCGTAGACGACGGGCCTCTTACTTGTTTGTATGCATACAGCTCCTTGTGCGCCTGGTGCCTTAACCTGCAGGGACAACGCAGAGAAACACAGCATCTCTTCAATTAGTAAAAGGAGCCGCTACAACTCGCCAGTTGCACTCACAGTACATTCAGATACAGTGGCAAATCAACAGACCCTGAAACAGGAAGTGAGCAACTGTATAGATAGAGAGCATTCAGGGCAGAAAAGCATGGCTGATTTAACAATGTCCATTCAAATCTCCAGCACGGAAATAAAAGCAAGTCAAATTCAACTGTTTAGACAGCAGTGCTGCAGTTTTGAACTAGCCTGGTATACATTGGATTAAAAATGATTTTAGTGCTACGAAACTTTCAGGAAACTCACCCCTGTACAATATCTTGACTACGGTAGCCTGGATTCAATCTTAGCCTTCACATTTAAAAAAAAAAACTTTAGTTTTGAAGTCATAAATCAATCCAGATGAGTTGATGGAAGATAAAAGCTACGGTCATTGTAATAACCACTGAATTGAATCCAGGCCTTTCCCTATGAACTCTTTATATACACACACAGGAAATACTGTCTGTCATCATAAGTGGTTCCATTTGGCATTTTAAAAATGGCTTTTGAAAAGGATTGGATCTGCTATCTTTTACGGTCTATGAAATGGAATGGCCCGAGGTCGGGTAGGTCACCCGTTCTGCCCACAGACCCATTTGATTTCACAATGGGGGTATCCCAAATCCCCATGTGCTCTTGTCTAAAGTAGTGCACTATATTAGGGAATAGGGTGTCATTTGGGAGGAACAGTGTGATATGACACCCATCTCACAGTTGTGAACGGTGACATTTAACCCCAATGGCTTGGCTGCTTCTGGCTCTAATGACACTGTTATACACCTCACCCATTAACCTAGACCAAACCAAAACATAACCTACTTCCCACCTATCAGTACCAAACTCAATCTCACGCAAACGTCACCCGGACGACCTTATGACGACTTTGACGGAGCACTGGTCAGCAGTCGTGCTGTGGCACTGCTCCACTGCCACAACTAGGTGGGAATTCCACACCTTGACACAACTCAATTTAACGTGGGCCCCCCCGTACTGAATGGCAAATGGTCTGGTCCGAACTGGACTACTTAGACAAAATGTCCGCCAGGTCGAGAGACTAATGCATAAAAAAAAAGGTACCACAACTGACAGCTTGAGGTGGTTATAGCCTATGATACATCCCCTTTAAACCAATCATCCCTGTTACATTAGCAACTCTTCAGCACCCCTCACGTACGGTTTCTGCCAGCAGGACACGTGGTTTTATCACCATCATTTGTGTGAATGCAGCAGGGATGCTTTTCACGTGAGAGTGCCTATCTAACCAGAGCTCCTGTCTTGACTTTACCGTAGTGGCCTTCGTTACTGCTGACTAGGCTAGAAGGAGAGACAGATGAATCACTTGTGTGGGAGAAATGGGAGCTTTGCTTTACTTTTAAAAAACTTCCTTTCTTGATTTTCTTCCCTTGACCTTCACAAGCAATGATGGGTGATAGGACTGGATAGGGCTCTGATATTTCACTTTCACCTTTAAAGTCCTTCGGTCAGTGATGAAGGGGATAGAATACAAGGAAAGGAAACGACTGGGCACATTAACCTTCATCTTTAGTGGGGGAGCTAAGGCCCTTTAGAAGGGCCTGACAATGTTAACAAATGGGAGAGGAGTACTAAGGTCAACTCAAGAGAGAGGCAGTCAAGCCTAGGGAAGTCCATATTCTTAAGATAAATAACCCCTTTGAAAAGTGTTGTGAATGGAAAATGATCCCAAAATACTATGAAAACGGTGAGTATATACCACCCTGTGAACATTTTTACTATGAACAGTTAATACACGTAGTGCATTAACATTACGCTAGCTTGGATATTAAACAGACATTTATAAAACAAAATAAACTCAGTTTTAGACATTTTCCCCCCATCACCTGACGTTAGTGGTCCAAACGCCAGTGGTCGGTTTGGATTGTCATACACCAACCATTCACTTCAGCACAAATCAAAAAAGGCAACAAAAAAAAACCATGTTGAATGAAAAACAGAATGGAAAGACAGTAGTAGGAGGGATAGATATACACAGAGTTCACAAAACATTAGGAACACCGGCTCTTTCCATGACAGACTGAATCCAGGTGAAAGCTGGGATCCCTTACTGATGTCACCTGTTAAATCCACTTCAATCAGTGTAGATGAAGGGGAGGAGACAGGTTAAAGAAGGACTTTTAAGCCTTGAGACAATTGAGACATGGATTGTGTGTGTGTGTATCATTCGAAGGTGAATGGGCAAAACAAAAGATTGAAGTGCATTTGAACAGGGTATGTGCCAGGCGCACCGGGATGAGTGTGTCAAGAACTGCTGCTGGGTTTTTCCCAACAGTTTCCCATGTCTATCAAGAATGGTCCACCGCCCAAAGGACATCCAGCCAACTTAACTCCAACGCTTCCTTAAGTTGTGTCAACAAGGGCCAGCATCCCCGTGGAACGCTTGACACCTTGTAGTCCATGCCCCAACGAATTGAGGCTGTTCTGAGGGCAAAAAGGGGGTGCAACTCAATATTAGAAACGTGTTCCTAATATTTTGTGCACTCAGTGTATAAAAAAAGAACAGGGAGAAAAAGAGAAAGTGATCAAGAGACATACGTGTTGAAGATTTACCTCCGTTTACTAGTAACCTTAACCTCTCGGAGCAGAGCGAGAGGCTGAGGGATCTGTAACACACAGCGGCACAGTTCTAGGCGAGAGACTGACACCGTCTGAAAAATAGCAGCGGGTAAAGGTGCAGAGATTCCCATTGGGCAAGGGGCAGAGGTCAGGGGTCAAAGGTGAGGGGTCAGGGGCTGATTTGATGAGTGGCCCTGATAGCATGGTAGTGAGGGGGATAGATTAAAGTTTCAGTAACATTTAGTACAGGAGACCACAGAAGGGCCACGTGGTGCTTAGGGATGTGATCTTTCCATGGACTCCTACACCAAAAGAATGTAAATGACTCCTAAAACAGAACTGGGCAACATAAACACTCCTCAACGTGTGTGTACGTATGGTGTGTTCGCCAGCCACAGGCTTATTTCACGTATGTGTGTGGACTTCGGGACTGACCGAGAGGAGGGAGTCGAGTCTACCTGTGACGTTCAGCCTCATGTCAAGCTGTCCGGGCCGTGTTTGCTTGGGTCACACCGGGAAAGCGAGCATTCACACGTCCTCTCCAGAGCCCGACTGGCCTCGTTCCCCTCTCCTTTCCTGTATTTGTCCAGCTTTTAGAGGATCATCTGTGGACTGGCTGTGAGGAGTAGGGTCAAGTTGACCCAAGAAGAGCATCTATGGGTAGTTCAGCATTTTCCCCACTAATGGTTAAGGTTAGGATTGGGGGAAGCTGATCCTAGATCTGTATCTAGGGGAAACGCCACACTGGAGCCTCGGTGTGATGTGAAGGGGGCTAAAGTTCAGTGTTTCATCCATTGGTCTCTAAAGGCAATGAAACTGGGTCAAGGAAAATCAAAATGATTCTGTGTTAATATACATGGGAAGTGTAGCCTATCCAGTGAGGCCTTGTGGTTTTGTGGTTTAGGGAACCATGGGGGTCACGTGTTAGAAAGGGAGACTGCATCTTCAGAAGCCTTTCAGAGTAAAAACTGTCCCAAATGGCACCCTATACAGTGCATTACTTTTGACTAGGGCCCATAGGGCTCTGCTTGCTCAAATGTAGTGCACTATAGGGAATAGGGTGCCATTTGGGACAACGTTTTTCTATAAATTACTTGGTAATCCGACCACATTTTCCCTCACAGAATTGTATCGTGACACTGCATCAATTTCATAGTTTGTCTTGAGGAGGGAGGGGCCAAAACAACGAAACAAAAGCAGAAACACACTTACCATCTCCCCCGCCGGGTTAGGTAAAGGGCAGGGTGATTTTGGGTTGAGAGATGCGGCTTTTCACTACTTTAGAAGAGAAATGCTACAGAGTTCCAACGTCATTTGAACGTTCCATGGTTGTCCACCATGGCAACAGTGCTCAGGACTACAGTGATTGGACCAGTGGGGCTAGAGTGGCGGGCCAATAAGATCTCCGCAAGCAATATAATACAGCCAGGTCTGGGACTTCAAACGTATTGAAGGGGCCATTCTTTAAGGAGATAATACTAATTTCGTTGTCCACGGTTCAGCCATGTTGAGCGCTGGTTAACCACTCAGTGCTAAGAGCCCTATCGACCCTAGTAAAAAGTTGTGCATTATATAAGTTGTGCATTATATAGCAAATAGGATGCCAATTGGAAGCATGCATAAACTGTGCTGGATTTATACCAACATCTACTCAGACGCCCATTTCCAGCTAAGAGAAGAGAGGATGCCTAAGGACTTAACATGAGAGGCACGACACAAGCCTCTTCTAAGGTTGGGAGTTGTAGTGGTAGTGATTATGCAGCTAAGCAGTTTTTAATAGATGTTTCTATAAAATGTTTCAGCAGGGGAGAACAAGTCTGGATATTATTTTTCTGGTGGGATTTTTATTCCAGTTCAGATGATCAAGTCTCCAAACTGTGCTGTTGAATCTTTTTTTATAAGCCTTTATAAGCCTTTATAAGCCTTTTTTTTTATTTGAGAAGAACATGATAAAACACAACAAAAGGAAATTAAAAACAACCCAGATTGAATATAGACCCAATATGCCAATGTTTCATTAAATCGAGACCACCAAGAAAGGAGTTTTTTTTAGGCCTTAATGACAGCAAATATGATTGACCTGTCTTGGATAACATGCATTTACTTTTGGCTAATAATTGGACTCGCTTCAGTTACTTAAGCCATTTCATTAAGTGTAAGACAGACCTGGCGCTATTCTGTCCATCTGGGCTCTCAACTACTTTAAAAACACTGCTGCAGTTAATTAGTGCATTACATCTCGTTGGTTGGTTGTAAAGCCTTGGTAGCTTTGTTTGGAGCCGCAAAAGGTTAGGCTAGGTCATAGTTTGAGTTCAAAACCCTGTAGCCTGAACACATTAGGTAACAGAGCTTACACTTCAGACAAATCCAGCCTTATTTGCTGTGGACACAAGTATTTTTTTTTTTTATATGCAGCTGATGGACTACCAGATTGCCTGGTACCCCCGCTGAGTGTTGCATGCTGGGAGCCTGAAAATGCACAAATTCTAGTCTCATCATCACATCTGATGATCGCAGGCTGGCAACACAGTTTAGCAACTCCTATATTATGAGCACCTTTGCTCGTGTTAAAGCAGCCTAAATGTTGGCTAACCCTCTGTGTTTCTGCCTGTGCGCAAAGCAGCTCAGGTCTTCAAAGTCAACTAGTGTGAATGATGAACAGCCTGTTCTGTGTCCCAAATGACTCCCAATCCCCTATACAGTGGGGCAAAAAAGTATTTAGTCAGTTGAGTTTTTACCAAAAAGTTATATTTTGGTTTCATCTGACCATATGACATTCTCCCAATCTTCTTCTGGATCATCCAAATGCTCTCTAGCAAAACTTCAGACGGGCCTGGACATGTACTGGCTTAAGCAGGGGGACACGTCTGGTACTGTAGGATTTGAGTCCCTGGCGGTGTGTTACTGATGGTAGGCTTTGTTACTTTGGTCCCAGCTCTCTGCAGGTCATTCACTAGGTCCCCCCCCGTGTGGTTCTGGGATTTTTGCTCAACGTTCTTGTGATCATTTTGACCCCACGGGGGGAGATCTTGCGTGGAGCCCCAGATCGAGGGAGATTATCAGTGGTCTTGTATGTCTTCCATTTCCTAATAATTGCTCCCACAGTTGATTTCTTCAAACCAAGCTGCTTACCTATTGCAGATTCAGTCTTCCCAGCCTGGTGCAGGTCTACAATTTTGTTTCTGGTGTCCTTTGACAGCTCGTTGGTCTTGGCCATAGTGGAGTTTGGAGTGTGACTGTTTGAGGTTGTGGACATGTGTCTTTTATACAGATAACAAGTTCAAACAGGTGCCATTAATACAGGTAACGAGTGGAGGACAGAGGAGCCTCTTAAAGAAGAAGTTACAGGTCTGTGAGAGCCAGAAATCTTGCTTGTTTGTAGGTGACCAAATACTTATTTTCCACCATAATTTGCAAATAAATTCATTAAAAATCCAATTTTTTTCTCATTTTGTCTGTCATAGTTGAAGTGTACCTATGATGAAAATTACAGGCCTCTCTCATCTTTTTAAGTGGGAGAACTTGCGCAATTGGTGGATGACAATACTTTTTTGCCCCACTGTATGGTGTGCTATTTTTGACCAGTGCCGATAGGGCTTTGGTCAAAAGTAGTGAACTATATAGGGAATAGGGTGCCATTTGGGACACGTAGTCACTGACATGGTGGAGAGAGGGATGAAAGAAGTGTCCTTCTCTCCCAAGCTGTACCACCTGTCTGTGTTCCTCTCCTCTCTTATGCTGTTTATCCCTCTGTTCTCACGTTATATTGGCTTAAAGCTGTATTAAAAACATCACCCTCTTTCATAGGGGAAATATGTTGAGAGAGAAACATGCACTGCTTGGACTGAAAGACACAAATAGTCCCTCTAGTACACCGAGGTCTTGTAAAACAGCACGGCTAGGCTACTTGTGTTTGGGAGAAAGCCGTGTTCATAGGCAGCCTGGACAAAAGTATTGCACTATGTAGGGAATAGGGTGCCATTTGGGACGCACAGTGTTGTTGTAAACAGAGCAGACCATCACATGGTGGGACATACCATCCTGGGAGTTGAAATGGGGGGCTTGAGTACGACGCTCGAATGGCATCCAACATAAGACCGGAGCCAATGTACTGGCAGAGTAATGACACCCGAGCAAGGCCTTTTTAGAAATGTGTATGACTGAATTCACTCGCAGTCTGGGTGTATTTAACATCTAACCTATTGGTGTGGGTATATCAATAACCAATGAGGTTACAGTGAAAATGCTGCATCTCATATGGGAAAAACAAAGTAATTTTTTGACCACTGGGATTGAGATTAAAAACACTGGTAACTCAAAATTGGATATGGCAAGTAATTCTCGAGGAAATAGATTCAGCCTACATCAATCAGCTTTTAAGAATCTGTGGTTTATTACACTTAGTGTGCTAGCATTTTAAAAAATGGCCACCGTAAACATTGGAGTGAGGCTCTGTTGATGTCAAATATGGGGTCACAAACAAATGTCATAACCCAGAATCTACACTGTCTGGCACCGGTGCAAGGAAACCTAAAAACAAATCTAGATTTTCAAAGGAGACTATAGAAACTAGCCTATGTCAACTAGGAGGTAGCAGTGTGGATCATACCTTATCAAGTAGCAACAGAAGAGAAGGCTGAGAATGAAGACAAAGATGGCGGTCCCAAACACCACAATGTAGATGTTGAGAGGAAGGTTCTGAAACCCGATATTAGGCATCCTGAAACTGTAGTGCTGGAAATCGGAGCTCATGGATATCCTGCAACGAGAGAGAGATGAATTAGGGGATGTGATAAAGTGATAGATTGACCACAGGACTGTATGTGACTATTGGGCTGAGAGTACTGGACAATTTCTCATAGCCAGCAGAAATCTTAGAGCGTTGGACTAGCAGCCGAAAGGTTGCAAGTTCAAATCCCCGAGCTGACAAGGTACAAATCTGTCGTTCTGCCCCTGAACAGGCAGTTAACCCACTGTTCCTAGGCCGTCATTGAAAATAAGAATTTGTTCTTAACTGACTTGCCTAGTTAAATAAAAGGTAAAAAAAAAAAAAAAAAATAAGGCTTCCAGCCTGCCACATGATGACAATAGGTAGGGTGAATTGAAGAGAACAGGCCACCGTGATCATATACATTTGTTAGTTGCGTAATATCTGAGGTAGGCCTATTCCAGATCTTGCACATCACTGCGGCACCTTCAGCATTCGAATGCTTGTAAAATGGATTGAGCAATATTCGTCTTTATTAGTACAGTGACAATGTAATTTCCTAGGTTGTTGTTAACAAATGCGCTGTTGAAAATGGTGTTTTACCTACCGGAGACAACTCTCATCTGGCTATACCTGCTGATCGGGGCTTACATTAGATTTTATTGTTCAAGATCACCACCATAATAGCACTGCAGGTTGAAGTGGGATGAGAAGAGAAGCTCACGCTGTAAAAATCTCCAAAATGGTCAAAACCACTCGATCTTAAAAGGTGCAACACCATTTCCTGGTTGCTAAAATTCGATTAGTTCACCTAATTTCAGTTGATGTAACAATACAAAAGTGTAGAGCAGGGGTATTTGTCTCTAATCCTACGAGGTCCGGAGCCTGCTGGTTTTCTGTTCTACCTGATAAATAATTGCACCCACCTAGTGTCCCAGGTCAAATAAAGTTTAAATAATAAATAAATTCAATTCTGGACCTCGAAGCTAGATCCACTGCAATTTTTCACTGTTCCCCTCTAAATCAGGACCTGATTTAAACTAGGCAAGTCAGTTAAGAACAAATTCTTATTTACAATGACTGCCTACCCCGGCCAAACCCTCCCCTAACCCGGACAACGCTGAGCCAATTGTGCGCCGCCCTATGGGGCTACCAATCATGGCCGGCTGTGATACAGCCTGGGATCGAACCTGGGTCTGTAGCGACGCCTCTAGCACAGCGATGCAGTGCCTTAGACCGCTGCGCCAGACAAAAGAGATTTCACAGCGATTTGGATGGTACAATGATTTTCTACACCCCTTACACTCTTAGGGACAGAGTGACGCCAGTGCCATAGACCGCTGCGCCACTTGGTCCATAAGAGTTTGAGGGGTGTAGAGAATCATTGTACCATCTAAAATCGCTGTAAAATATATTTTCAGTAACCAAAAATATTGTATTTTCAGTGGTTTGAAGCTAGTGTACAAATTCGAAAGTAAAAGACACAGAAGAACATAAACACGGAAAGCATCAAAAACAGCGCACATACTGCTTCTTAGACATGCTTTCCATGCGAATGACAGTGTATAAACGTGAGTTATAGATCTATCTATACACAAAAGTATGTGGACACCCTTTCAAATTAGTGGACACCTTATTTCAGCCACACCCATTGCTGACAGGTGTATAAAATCGAGCAGTAGAATGGCCTTACTGAAGAGCTCAGTGACTTTCAACAGGAGACCGTCACCTTTCCAACAAGTCAGTTCGTCAAATTTCTGACCTGGTCAACTGTACGTGCTGTTATTGTGAAGTGGAGCAACAACGACTCAGCTGCAAAGTGGTAGGCCACACAAGCTCACAGAAAAGGACCGGCGAGTGCTGAAGTCGTCTGTCCTTGGTTATAACACGCACTACCGAGTTCCAAACTGCCTCTGGAAGCAATGTCAGAACAAGAACTGTTCGTCGGGGGCTTCATGAAATGAGTCTCCATAGCAGGGCAGCCACACACAAGCCTAAGATCACCATGCACAGTGCCAAGCGTCGGCGGGAGTGGTGTAAAGCTCGCCGCCATTGGGAGCAGTGGAAAAGCGTTCTCTGGAATGATGAATCACGCTTCACCATCTGGCAGTCTGCAGGGATGCAAACTGGCGAGGGCCCAAAAAAGGTGTCACTTTATTTTGTTGCACCGAAACATGCAAAAAATCCCTTCTATGGGGAAATGCAGGTTTTAACTAATTAAACAACAAAGAATTGTGTGTGTGTAAAATAAAAAGTGCTTAATGTGAACCTAACTCACAGCTAAAAAATGTAAAGCAAGCAATCCAATGTTATTTGTTGCCTAGACTTTACTGCAATTGACCCAAGTCTTGAAAAAAACAAAAACAATACACTAATATTGCAGTTAGCCAAGGCAGCCTTTATAATAGAACGCTTGTGACCACACACACATCTAAATATTGCACTTGGGAAAAAACATCATTTTTACACACACACATTTTTTTTTTTTTGCTTTTCTTAACTCCTGTTCTAATCATTTGAGATTTACTATGCAATCTGATACGTCAAATCAGTTTTCTTGATCTTCTGATCTTGTGTGAAGATAATGTTCTATACACTGATCTTTACAGGAAGCCTACTGATCGTAACAGTTTGTTGAGGGCTGATAGTTGTCACCCACTTCCCTTGAAAAATAGTTTGCCCTACAGCCAATTCTGTCGAATCAAAAGAATTTGCAAAAAACAATCAGATTTCAACAGAAATATATCTGAGACAAAAAGATCAGGGGCTACAAAAATGATCAGATTAATATTGCCATTGAGAAAATTAAAAACATGACCTTTTTCAGGGTCAGTCTCGGAAAAAGACGCATTCTTGTGTTCTAACTACCCGCTATTCAAAGCGTTCTGAACAATTAAGGGAATTGGCACATTCTAAAATCCGATGATAGTCTTGGTAATGGGTTTTCGAACCTTTCCTTGGTCGTATTCTCGCGGGGCAGAAATCTCAGAGACCAATTGGTACACTGATTTACCACCCCAAGATATTCCTGAACAACGTCTATTTGCGCCCCTACTGGATGGAAACTACAAATGTAATGGCTGTGCTCAATGCAATGGCACTTATAAATGTAGATCCTTCAAACACCCACAAACAGGGAAATCGATCCCAATCAAAGGTGTTATTACGTGCTCCACTAAGGCAGTCATTTATCTTATAACTTGTCCTTGTGGTAAAGATGATGTGGGTAAAACAAAGCGTGAATTAAAAGTACGTATCTCAGAGCATCGTAGCACCCATTAGGTGTAAAAACGTTACTTACCCAGTTGCGACCCACTTCCTGGAGGCAGGCCACTCGATTTCGTCTCTGCGTTATATTGGCATCGAACATGTCACCCTCCCTAGGAGAGGTGGTGACCTTGATAATTTATTGTTAAAACGAGAGGCTGCCTGGATCTTTAACTTAAAGACCCTTGCTGCCTTCGGTCTCAACGTAGACTTTGATCTGAAGCCATTCTTGTGATTATTGGGACTTTGCCATTGCAATTGTTTGTAAGCTTGTGTAGTCGAAAATTTATTTATGATCATATGCTATCCATTTGTTGTTTGTATGCTGTTCTTTGTATGCCATTTTAATATTTGATAATTAACCAATGATTAGGGCACTCTTGGCCATGATTAGACACTTTTGACACTACATAAACGAGTCATCCCGCAGTGTTTGTGATTATAACCTGATGAAGACAGCTTGGCTGTCGAAACGTTGCTATACTGTTAAGAGTGTGCGGCTCTCTTTTATTTTAAAGGGTTGGGTGGTATACCATAGTTACCGTATCCCGGGAATTTAGAAAAATCCTCTGTATGGATTTTCCAATACATTAAAAATATATATATATATAAATCTGAATATTTGTCCATTTTAAATAAATACCTGCAGTCAACCTGTGCACTAGAAAATAGACAAAGCAGATCACGTTCATCAGTTCGCCTGTTAGATCATTTTTCATTATGAAGCTTACCGGTACTAGTTTCCCAAAACAGCTGTTTTAAGCCAGTCAAGTGTGTTTGTTTACAAAGATGCACAACAAGCAAAACGGGAGCTTCTTGAGGTGAGTCACTCCTGCGGCGCAACTGAAGTGAGGTGAACAAGTTACACTTGTATGAAATTCAAAACTGATATATTTTATAACTATTAAGTTAACTATCTAAGATGTGCCAAATGAACTCATTCCAGCTGGGTTTTTCTAAATGGCCAACGTTAGCTTGCAAGATCAAGCTTCTTGGTGACAGCAACAGAGACAATCCCCTCCTAGATGAAGATCCCTGCGGTCTAATATTTGTTTTGTGTGTGCTGCAAACTGTGTTTAGAGATACTTGCATTACTTTATGAGATGTCTTAGTAGAAAATGTTTGCATGCGCTCGTTAGCAGTTACCTAGCATCCCCTATGGGGATTCCTTAGTACATGTTAGCATCCTGGTAAATACATTTTACATTTGGAAAAAAACTGCACCCCTTGTGTGCACTACCGGTAATAATGTATATCCTGGGATGGCACAGGCACAGTAAGAAGGTAGGAAACTGGATAGAGCCCAACTCTACACACACACACACACACACACACACACACACAGAGAGTTTACAGTTACTCCTCCCTATACAGCCAAGCCAACAGACATAATAAACCATAAACCCTGTCTTCCGCACACACTGTCTACGTCCAGAGGACACACTCATTAACCCACACACACACACACACACTCACCCACGTGGTGCCTTCATAGTGTTGAGCGGAACCCAATCTTTAAATCTATAACTCTGAGAACGGCAGCGCTGGGAAGAGGCTCAGCCTTTGTTCATTTTCCTTTTCCCCTCGTCACACACACTGCGACCACGAATGGTAGTAATAACACCATCACAATTTAACACCCTCAGTCTCCCTAGCTTAGCCGCTAGGCTGGTATGCGGTCATAAACACTGCTGCCCTCTCAGTTGGGCTCAAATCTGCCCCCCTGCTCTGCTAGTATGCCGTGGCCCCACGCCAACCTCACAACCTTTCTATCAAAACGAGACCACGACTGGAAAGCCTGGTTATCGCCACTTAGCTGGACTCCCAAACACACTGGTTCCACATGGCCCTTTGACATACACATCCCAGAAGCAAACACACAAACTCTGGGGTAAAATTAAACCCAAAGTTCAGACCAGGGCCTAAAATTAACTTTTTGGTCCAGCAGCCACCGTGGCAGGTCTAATTTACTTGAAACTAAAGTCTACTGAAGTGAGACTCTGTCCTTGTTTTTCTTGGCTATTTACCTTGTTTTGTTCACAAGCTAGGTTGTTTTTCAATGTTTGAGTTGAGTTTCAACTGTTAGGGAAGAGAAGGCAAATGGCGCCGGAAGAAAATGGCAGCAGTTTAACGGGCGCCTAACCAAATGTGCTATTATGTGTGTTTTTTTTCTCGTGTTATTTGCAACTGATTTTGTACATAATGTTTCTGCCACTGTATCTTACGGCAAAAAAAGAGCTTCTGAATGGTTGCAAGATCGGTTCCCCCGAGCTGACAAGGTCGAAATCTGTCGCTCATCCCCTGAACAAGGCAGTTAACCCACTGTTCCTAGGCCGTCATTGAAAATAAGAATGTGTTATTAACTGACTTGCCTAGTTAAATAAAATTAAAATTAAAACGGCAAAACAGCGCCCCAAAAAAACTATTTCCGATTGTTATGAAAACGTGAAAATCGGCCCTTATTAAATCGGCCATTCCAATTAATCGGTCGACCTCTAGTCCAAACACACGAAGACAGTCGTGAAGAGGGAACGACAAAGCCTATTCCCCTTCAGGAAACTAAAAAGATTTGGCATGAGTCCTCAGATCCTCAAAAGGTTCTACAGCTGCAACATCGAGAGCATCATCTCAGCCTATTGCAGAGAGTCTGAGCACTGATTGAGGGATTGTGCGTTCCTGGTGTAACTCGGGCAGTTGTTCTTGCCATCCTGTACCGGTCTCTCAGGTGTGATGTTCGGATGTACCGATCCTGTGCAGGTGTTGTTACAAGTGGTCTGCCACTGCGAGAACGATCAGCTGTCCGTCCCCTCTCCCTGCAGCGCTGTCTTAGGCGTCTCACAGTACGGACATTGCAATTTATTGCTCTGGCCACATCTGCAGTCCCCCTTGCAGCATGCCTAAGGCACGTTCACGCAGATGAGCAGGGACCCTGGGCATCTTTCTTTTGGTGTTTTTCAGAGTCAGTAGAAAGGCCCCTTTAGTGTCCTAAGTTTCCATAACTATGACCTTAATTGCCTAATCTTTTAGTGTCTTAATGACCATTCCACAGGTGCATGTTCATTAATTATTTATGGTTCATTGAACAAGCATGGGAAACAGTGTTTAAACCCTTTAAAATTAAGATCTGTGAAGTTATTTGGATTTTTTCTAATTTTCTTTGAAAGACAGGGTCCTGAAAAAGGGACGTTTCTTTTTTTGCTGAGTTCATATATTTAGTCCAGATGGATAACAATTAGCTCCACTATTGCCTTGTTTGGAATGGGCTTGGCTTGGCTCACCCTAAGACTAGTTCTGCTGTGGCTCTAGCTGGATCCGGCAGTGGAACTCTCTCCCTCCGAACAATGTTGAGAAACACACACACACACACACACGAGCCTGCGCAAGCTTGCTGAGACAAAGGCTGTTTCTGTCCGGACTGGCAGAGCCACGCGTCATTATGCAACACCCACCGTGTAAACGTTGTTGGGTGGGTGCCAATGCCATGGCAGGCAAGCAGCACTCAGATATGATCACTAATTTCTTTATGAAGGGTCTGTTATAACTTCTGACTGAGGTAGACTAGAAGGTGTGTGTGGAGGAGCAGTTTTTTTTTTACGACTGGTGCCCCGGGTAGCATACTCTGATTTTTTTCAGAGTTTTATGGATTGACCATTAGGCGATTTGCGGTCATTAAAGCTTAGCCGATCTGTTTTTTTTTTTACACTGACTAACAGGCTAGCAACAAGAGGACTTGGATACAAAAGACCATTTCAGTCCCTGACCAACTGTCCTCGGCCCCTGACTATCATCACAAAATGGTGGACTTCTTACCACTACATTCCCCAAAATCTAGCCTATTACAGTTAGGCATGATTTATGATTGATGTTAAGTTGATTAAAAAGCTACGTTTTCACCACGTGTGGTGACACACAGAGGACATACAGGACACGGCTTTGATTCAATTGATGTAAGATCTGGAGGTTCAGGTCTTGGCCTACAGTGGCAAGAAAAAGTATGTGAACCCTTTGGAATTAACTGGATTTCTGCATAAATTGACAATAGACAAACTGTGCTTACACTAATAACACAAAATTATTGTATTTTTCTTGTCTATATTGAATACATCATTTAAACATTCACAGTGTAGGTTGGAAAAATTATGTGAACCCCTAGGCTAATGACTTCTCCAAAAGCTAATTGGAGTCAGGAGTCAGCTAACCTGGAGTCCAATCAATGAGAAGAGATTTGGCAATGTTGGTTAGAGCTGCCTTGCCCTATAAAAAAAACCTCACAAAATATTAGTTTGCTATTCACGAGAAGCATCGCCTGATGTGAGCCATGCCTCGAACAAAACAGATCTCAGAAGACTTAAGATTAAGAATTGTTGACTTGCATAAAGCTGGAAAGGGTTAGAAAAGTATCTCTAAAAACCTTGATGTTCATCAGTCCACGGTAAGACAAATTGTCTATAAAATGGAGAAAGTTCAGCACTGTTGCTACTCTCCCTATGAGTGGCCGTCCTGCAAAGATGAAGATGCAAAAGATGCAAGAGCAGAATGCTCAATGAGGTTCAGAAGAATCCTGGAGTGTCAGCTAAAGACTTACAGAAATCTGAGGAACATGCTACCATCTCTCTTGACGAGTCTACATACGTAAAACACTAAACAAGAATGGTGTTCATGGGAGAACACCACGGAAGTCACTGCTGTCCAAAAAAACATTGCTGCACGTCTGAAGTTTGCAAAAGTGCACCTGGATGTTCCACAGCGCTACTGGCAAAATATTCTGTGGACAGATGTATGGAATTGTTTGGAAGGAACACACAAAAAAAAGGCACAGCACACCAACATCAAAATCTCATCCCAACTGTAAAGTATGGTGGAGGGAGCATCATGGTTTGGGGCCGCTTTGCTGCCTCAGGGCCTGGACAGCTTGCTATCAATGACGGAAAAATGAATTCCCAAGTTTATCAAGACATTTTTCAGGAGAATGTTAGGCTATCTGTCCGCCAACAGAAGTTGGGTGATGCAACAGCACAACGACCCAAAACACAGAAGTAAATCAACAACAGTGTTCTGACCTCAACCCGATTGCGATGCTGTGGCATGATTTCAAGAGAGCAGTTCACACCAGACATCCCAAGAATATTGCTGAACTGAAACAGTTTTGTAAAGAGGAATGGTCCAAAATTCCTCCTGACCGTTGTACAGGTCTGATCCGCAACTACAGAAAACGTTTGGTTGAAGTTATTGCTCCCAAAGGAGGGTCAACCAGTTATTAAATCCAAGGGTTCACATACTTTTCCCACCCTGCACTGTGAATGTTTACACGGTGTGTTCAATAAAGACATGAAAACGTATAATTGTTTGTTATTCATTTAAGCCGACTGTGTTTGTCTGTTGTTGTGACCTAGATGATAATCGGATCAAATTTTATGACCAATTTATGCAGAAATCCAGGTATTTCTAAAGGGTTCACATACTCTTTCTTGCTACTGTAAATGTCAATGTAGCAGCTAAGTAGCCTAGTGGCTGTTCAAGTAGGGTGGGACGGGGTAAGGAGGGGGTTGGGGAACGGGGCAGGGAAGAGCGGATTTTAAAGGTCTCTCTTGGGGATCTCGTCCAGAGTGATTTATAGAATCCCTCCCAGAACCCCTTCCTCCCCTCGTTGTGTCGCAGGCGGCTCTTGACCATCATCCCCCTGCTAATGGACAGTATCAGGATTCGCTTAGCTAGATGGTCCCGGGTACACCCCGTCGGCCCGGTAACCCTACCCCGCCGCGGTAAACAACCCGACGTCGTCACAAAGGCGCGTTTCAGGTGTCACTCAGGGCTGTATGTTGTCCTGCTATTGAATGGAGCAAAGAAATGAGAAGAAAATACTCAGACTATTGGCAGTCCTAATTCATCCCTTTTAAATTCTGACACCGACTACCCTCTAAAAAGACTTTTTCTTCTTTCATCACTGGGAGCTCTCCGTCTCTAAGCACATCCTTACAGGAGGTCGAAGAAGCCCAGGAAGTGGAGATACTGGTCCAGAGCCTGTGCCTCTCAGCACTGACAGCGACGGTCATTCACTGAAGGAGCAAACAGACAGAGAGACATCTACTATCAAATGGGCACTGACAGCTAGGGAGACTACGGCCTACAGCCAGTTACTCTGTGGGCCTGGAACACACAAATGCCTACAAATAAACACACACTCACTCCAGGGATCAACGGACCTCACAACGTGGACCTTTATTCACATTTCCCTTGTTTGTACTGAATCAGGCCACTTTGAGAGGGGAAAAATCCAAAGTACACTTAATTTGCCTCACACGGTGCCAGAACAAAGCCAATTGAACTGACAGTCAGAGACAGAGGACTATTGACTGTATAAATTACAGAATCTACCGCTGACACACCACTGCCCTCAAAAGGAAAGCACCTAAATGTCATCAGATCTCATCACAGAAAAGTACCTAAAATATCCTACAAAAAGGACCTGAAAATTCCCTAGCTACTTCTTCTCCTTTACTCAACACTCCATCCACCTCAGACTGGTTCCAATCCAAAATCTATCAGAGCATCTAAAAACCCCTCCCATCTAGCCTATCCTCCCTTCAAACTGGAAGGCCCTCTCAGCCAGGACAATACACAACAAACCCACAGCTCATAGTCGACTGGAGACAGGCTTGAGGAGGAGAGGGAAATGGGATTGTGCTTACAGACTAGCCTATATCTGCTCAATATAGGCCGTATATTCTCGCTAACTATGCCAAGGCCAGTTCAGCCAAAAGCATTTTAATGGGAGGAACAAAGGCTTTGCCCTCTCATAGTTCTATGAGGTAACGGGTCCATCCTTACAGTAGTAGTTCGCATTTCAACATGTCGGTCGTGCCTCTCTCAGAGGAGACTTATACAAGGCTCACCGAGGATGATAAAGCCTTAAAAATAGACCGAGAGAGAACACGACGCACTCTGCAATGTGAGAAGCGGAGAACTGATAGCCAACTCGTTTTGAGAGAGTGTGATTTAAGGTGAGACAACGACAAGGCAAAAAAGGCTTTTGGTTGTTGGCTCTTTGTTTCAAAGGCTAACCTTTGAGAAGCTATGTAGCCTAAGCGCTTTGTGAGGTTAGATAAGGTGAGGGCTCTCTCTATTTGGCAAGGCTCTTAACATTTGTAAAGAATAAATAATAGACAGATATTTTTTAGTCTTTAAGGCTTGCAGTGTCTTTCAGGTTTCATTCCATATTGAATTATTTATTTAGACTAAACTAATTTGCTGACATTTCCACGAAAACCAGCAGCCACATTTCGACGATAGGCCCTCTGATGTAGGTTGTAGTTAAGCAGAGACGTGTTTTGAAAGATTCCTCAAGTGGAGGTCTCAAATGACACAACCAACACCCTCTTCCCACAAGCCCCAGAACAGCTCGAAGTTCTTCCACAGGGCTTTTCTTACAGTAATTTACTCTTCTAGACCTTCTTCTACTCCCCTGCTCCAGCTTGTCCTGGGTGTCCTCAGGAGGTTACAGCAATGGAGATTCCTGCTGGACAGTGAAAGTGAAACCAGTTCTGGTTTGAAGATAAATTCTTTGCCCTCTGTGTAATCCCATCGTACATTGATTTCAATAAGCCCTCCAACGTGGCTTGAGCGAAGTCTTTGACCACGTTTCATACGGAAATTGGACATTTGGCAATTATAAGGTATGGGGTTACTGAACCGATTTGTTTCAACAAAATAGTCCAAACGAATGCTCAAACAATTTAAATGTATTTGGTTAAGCACCATAAAACCACAGTATGCGATTCAGAAGTGTTGTATAGGAAGACATGCCTTGTGTTTGCACACACACACACACACACACACTCTCTGGAGTGCCTCTCAGCCATTGCCCAGCAGCCACCAACCAGCTGCCAATCCACAAGACTGTTCACAAATCATCTTAAGGGGAAATAGATGGGCCAAAACACTTAAACAACACCTAGCCTAGCTAATGCCAAAACATACAGTAGCCAAAGCATAGTTAATGCCAAACTGGCTTTCAATAAAAACTAGCCTGCTTTATTGATTACAATTTAGTCTAGTCAGACAACACTGAAAGATGTGACCAATCTCAAAGCCTTGACCTGAACAAAAGTTTGACTACACAAATACACATGCAAAAGAGGGTGCATTTCTTATGCCACAGACTCAACCATGAAGTCCCAGTCAGACATGTATTGGCTGCAGAGAAACAAGATCTTTAATTACACCAGCACTGAGGGAAGGCCGTTTCTCTAGTTAAAGTGGTGTTTCTCAAACACGTCCTTGGGTGCATTGACAGTTTCCCACATTTGATCTATTCCACCGCTTGCACACCTGGTTAAGGGCTCGATGATGATGGCTTGTTGACAAGCTGAATCAGGTGTGTTCGTACTGGAATATATTAAATATGTGGATCGCCTGAGGTTCCCAGGACGAGTATGAGAAACCGTTGCTTAGAGTATGCCCAGGGATAAGGGATCTGATTACCTTGGCTGGGACTGGGTGACCTCAGGGTGAGGCCTCAGTAGTTTTCCCCTTGTTGCCGCCATGCGTTGGTCACATGGCGCTGCCCGCTGGTTCCTGGATTGCACCAGAGTAACCGCCCACACGGTAGGATGTTAGGTGCCAAGTGAGTAGTCCGGGGATTATTGGGCAAGTTCATTTCCTTATTTCTGGAGGGAAGTGGTGGTTTACTGGCAAGCTGTACCATTTAAACTGTTGGTTATCTAATTAATACGGCCATGAAGGCGCTATCTTTAGTGTGCACCCCCCCCCCAGCAATAAATGTAACGGCTCAATTTGACACAAGTGTTGAAAAATCACTGCTTTCATACCTCAATCTGTCTGAATACGCCACAACCCAAAATGCCCTTTGAAAGGCTCTAACAAAAATGGCCCTCCTTTTCTCCCTTGCATAACCTGTGGCTTTCTCAAATCACATTACAAGCCGGCATGGGGCCGTAATACCATATCCACTCTGAGCCGTGCCGTTCCGGCAAACTAAGGAACCCCAGACCAGAGCACATTGCCTTACACTGGACCTAAAATTAGAGGTGCCTGGAAGTCCCTCCCACCAGATAGCCAGCCAAGTAGATAGTCAGAAAGTGAAAGAAGAACCCTCATTGCATCTTTCCAGTAATTTTCCATTGCATTGGGCAGGGCCTAATACTAAGCAACAGGAATGGTCCAAAGCAGGGTAAGTCAGTGGCTTATCTAGACACAGAATCCATTTACCAACCCCCCCCCAATGGTCAATAACCAGAATGTCAAATCAAATTTTATTGGTCACATACACATGGTTAGCAGATGTTAATGCGAGTGTAGCTAAATGCTTGTGCTTCTAGTTCCAACAGTGCAGTAATATCTAACAAGTAATCTAATAATTCCCAAAAACTACCTAATACACACAAATCTAAAAGGGGTGAATGAGAATAGGTACATATAAGTGTATGGATGAGCAATGGCCGAGCGGCATAGGCAATGTGCAGTAGATGGTATAAAATACAGTATATACATGTGATATGAGTAATGTAAGATATGTAAACATTATTAAAGTGGCATTATTTAAAGTGACTAGTGATCCACTTATTAAATTGACCAGTGATTGGGTCTCCATGTAGGCAGCATGCACCTCTCGCCTTCTTGATGATAGCGGTGTGAACAGGCAGTGGCTCGGGTGGTTGTTGTCCTTCATGATCTTTTTGGCCTTCCTGTGACATCGGGTGCTGTAGGTGTCATGGAGGGCAGGTAGTTTGCCCCTGGTGATGCGTTGTGCAGACCTCACTACCCTCTGGAGAGCCTTGCGGTTAAGGGTGGAGCAGTTGCCGTACCAGGCTGTGATACAGCCCAACAGGATGCTCTCGATTGTGTATCTGTAAAAGTTTGTCAGGGTTTTGGGTGACAAGCCACATTTCTTCAGCCTCCTGAGGTTGAGGAGACGCTGTTGCGCCGCCTTCTCCACACTTTGTGTGGGTGGACCATTTCAGTTTGTCTGATGTATACGCCCAGTAACTTAAAACTTTCCACTGCTGTTCCGTCGATGTGGATAGGGGGGTGCGCCCTCTGCTGTGCGCCCTCCATGATCATCTCCTTTTGTAAACTTTGGGTGAGAGGTTGTTTTCCTGACACCACACTCCGAGGGCCCTCACCTCCTCCCAGTAGGCTGTCTCGTCATTGTTGTTGATCAAGCCCACTACTGTTGTGTCGTCTGCGAACTGAGTTAGAGGCGTGCATGGCCACACAGTCGTGGGTGAACAGGGAGTACAGGAGAGGGCAGAGAACACACCCTTGACATTCAGACAAAAGACATTTAGCTGGGGGTTTTCCTGAAGATCTCTTACAGTGTTTGATCAATACTAGTTTTGCTAGAGGACAAATAATTCTCTGTCGCAACAACATTATGCGGGATTGACGGGAAACCGGCTGTCACTACTGCATGATTAGGAAACACAAGATCACAACATGTTTTCATTTGTATTCATATCCTATTGTAAATGGTCTTCATGGTGGTTTGATTACACTCATTGGAAGAGATTCATCAAACAATTAGACTTTCGGTGGGCCCAACCGACAAAACATGGTAGGTTGATACATTATGAAGGAACATCAGCAAGCAAAAAGTCACTACAGTAGTTCACTAATTATCGTAGACAGTAGTGTAACACGTTCACACACTAAAATCGGGCTTTCACCCTCTTATGAGAAATCAAGGAGCCAAAATACCTTTTTGTAGAACTGCTTTTTTTAACTAACTCCAGTTGTATAGTTTTGGTTCAGAACACATGCTTTTGTAAGACACCCCCCCCTCCTCTCTTTTGTATTAAAATAGCTGACCGTTTGCAGTGTTTCGCAACACCACCAACACCACCAGCCAATTTACAGAGGGCTTGTGACGAGCCCCCAGCACCCGAAACAAAGTCCACTATCTGATTCTGACGTGGAAATTTCCACTGGCAGCTACAGCCAGCCATGATTTGCACATTTTAAACTTAACATGCCAAAGGGCAACACCAAACCAGAGGCCTCGGGCAGAAGGCAGCGCTCCATAAGCGGCAGCAGGCAGGCAGGCATGGGGCTGTTCAAAAAGCTGCCCATCACGACTCACCACTACTATACACACACAAATCAGTCAGCCATTGTTTAATTGAGCTTGAAGCCCAAATTCCTGACATGGTGGTAGTAGCATTATCAGGGCTTTAGAAGTAATTGGAATCATCACAGCTTAGGCTAAAAGTATATAGCATTGTTCCTAATCATTGTGACAACAGTGGTGAGCTAATCTGCAAACCGACCCAGTCAAGTCAGCCCTAATGCAGAAGACTCACAAAGCTTACCACGGGACACATCCTATACTTCTGTCATTTAGTCTCTTCCTAAAAGGGGAAACCTTCGGAAAAACTCCACTTTGTTCTCTATTGGCCAGCGGGACAATATGGGTGATTGGTTTTGTTCACCGAGGGGGAGCGACACTGCTATAGCGTTAAATAGGTGTCATAGCGATTCGGGGAGAAAACATAACAGCGCTGTTCCCTCAGGCGCTGAAATATGTATTGCGAAAAAAATAATGCTTGTTTTTCTGCACAGTTGATGCCAAGTTCTGCAATAAACTAGGTCAGACTAACTTTAGTTCCAGAGATGGAGATGTGGTGGCGAAGGGTAGAGAATGCATTTCAATAAGAGCGAACAAGGTCAACCTCAGGGATGTTTCTGCCATTGAAATCCTTAGCGTTTTTTTCGGGCCGCTGTATTAATAATAATAATAATAAATCACGGTGTAAACTTAAATGACTAAAACCAGATAAAGTATGTAGAAACAATGACGATATATATATAAAAAAATATATATATATATATATATATTTTTTTATAATATAATCTTTGAGAACTAAAAATCACCAAAATAAAAACTAGACAGTCAGGGAGAATTGAAAATGACAAAAACAATTAATTTAGCAGTATTGGTTTTGTTATTATGTTTGAGCAAAATAGCACACCATTAGCCAAGGCCAAATACATAGAATTGCAGGAAATTTGTTTTAAAAACGGCAACATTTTCTGTCAATTCTAAATGTGCAGAATTCCTGAAAATTTGCTTTAAAACTGCAAAAAGTTCAGCTCCATGGAGAAAGTATTAGAATTACAGGAAATGGGCGTGAAAAAAAATGTCTCTACACCGTCAAGATGCGGGGCCTCGTAAATTCAGCTGTGCCGACTGTGCCCATTGCCACGCCCGCTTTCCAAGATGATTGACAAGGAAAGTATCGTCAACTCATCAGGTATCTCACTGCTTCCTCATATACCATGGCTTGAAATATGCAGACAGACAGATTAAAAGTAGGCCCAAATGTACATACTTCTGACTATAACGACATGGCATGCTTTTGTGCAGTAGAATTTGTCAATTGTCTAGTAATAAATTCTAAACATTAGTTTATACTGGATTAAGCATTTTCGCTAACTCATTTCGTTAGTTATGTTCCAACTTTCCCTCCATCTTGTGCCAATATCAGTTATTTTAAATCTTGTTCCAATAGTTCATATTTTTCAAAAGAGATTGTCAGTTGGATAGGCTCTCTGCAAGGTTTTATATATCTTACCTATCATATGAATATAATTTTCTGACTCAGATTATAAGGGCACAAGGCGAGACCCAAATGCAGACACAGGAGGCAGATGGTTGATCTCCGATAATGTATTACACCAAACGGGGTAGGCAAAAGGCAGGTCGGGGAAAGGCGAGAGTTCATAAACCAGGTCAGAGTCCAAACAGTACCAGGGGGTAGGCAGGCTCGAGGTCAGAACAGGCAGAGTGGCCAGGACAGACAAGGGTCAAAACCAGGAGGGCTAGGAAAAAACAGACTGAGAAAAATAGGAGCTAGGAGAAACACTGATTGACCTGGCAAAACAAGACAAACTGGCAGAGAGAGACAGGAAACACAGGGATAAATACACCGGGGACTAATGGGGAAAACAGGAGACACCTGGAGGTGGGTGGAGACAATCACAAAGACAGGTGAAACAGATCAGGGCGTGACACAAAAGATTCCCTCAAGATTGCGCTGATGTCCAAAAGATTTCAAATCTACATTTCTTGATATTAAACACTCAAGTCGCATGTATTTGAAAATATCAACACTGGTCAGTCCAAAATTGCTTTTAATTCTGTCATGTAAATAACTTTATTTCCCATTACCAAGTCCTTTATGGTTTCTATGCCTTTAGTTTTCCATGTGGACCAATTTATCTGTGAATTCTGAAAAGCTATCTAAGAATTGTGTTTTTAATTGCACTGTATCCAAAGCCAGCATTCACAATAACATAGGCCTATGTCTAAGATTATGCTACTCTTCTATAGCCCATCTTTAATAGACGGCACTGAACCAATGGAACACAGACGTTTTGTCATTGTCTCATTTGGTATCAGATGTCAGGATACTGAGGGCAGATGCCTCGATTCCCAGAATTAAACCAGGGAATATTCCAAGTAGGTCACATAAACAGACCAATGACTGCTTAGAGATAGCAAAGGTCAGTTGGTTTTGGGAAAACATTGCTAGAGTGACTTTTAGAAGAAACCTTACAACAACAGAACAGAGGCTGTTGAAACCATAGACCACTATACTGTGTTCTTCAGGAGCCTTCTTGAGCGTCTCAAATTAGGAGTGCCGATCTAGGATCAGGACCCTTTAGGGCTGGGAAGTGCCAGGGACCTAAAGATATAATATTATCATGATACTTTGGTGCTAATGCGATATGTATTGCGATTCAATACTGTGTTCTTATTGCGATTCGATGTTCCAATCTTTTTGCTCACCATGTGTCTGCTGCAGAGGGACAAGAGAGAGCCATGAGAAAACAAGCTTTGATTAGTCATGGAAATAAGTGCTGAAAACAAATTGGCTCCCTTTAAAAAAAAAAAGTTGATAAAGTTAGAGGGAAAAAAATACTGCATTCTGGTGCAGGTACAGCCAACTACCGCAAGCATGTTGCACTATTGGCAAAATGATACATCAAAAATAATATCCCAACATGAAACTATCACTAGGGCCAAGGACCAGGTCCTATTCATTAGAATGGAAGGCAAAACTGATCCTAGATCAGCACTCCTACTCTGAGATGCTTTATGAATACGGGACCAGAACTGCATGGCAGACAGTCTAAGTTCCCTGTGTGTGAGCCGGGCAGCAGGATCAATCTTCTAACCCCTGACCCAGGGCAACGGTGTTGCTCTTGCAGCTAATTAATCCCCTTTACCCTGAGGGCTGATCTGGGTCTGTGCTGTGGGATCGGCCTCACTGACACCGACTTGGATTCAATGGCTTTAGAGGCAGATGGGCAAGAGACTGAGGCCCGTCTTGAGGCGGGACACTGGCTGCATGTCTTGATGTGGGACACTGACCTGGCTGCATGACCAACATTGGTCATGACTTTATTAGATTGTGTTCCACGAGACGCAAAAAAAAGGCATAGAACCCACCTTAATGACTGACATTGGTCGTAGCATTATGCCAATTATTAGCCACAACAGGCTTTCATATCTGTAGTTTTGTGAGAAACTGATAATGACGAGATATAGAGCCATAGGGCCCATATTTGTCTACTTCAAAAATGAAAATGTGTTTTTCATACCTTTCTGCATTTATTTCTCTCACACTCCCTGTGGCCAGCAGCCAAACACTTCTCTCCACCTCTCCCTCTCCCTTTTAGCTTTTTCTCGCTTTTCTTCGGTGGGCTCAGACAGTAACACAAGCTGGTACAAACAAGTTGGGAACTGACACGTGCAGCTGTCGCATGTAGCCCTCCCCTCTTCCTCCTCCTCCCTCACATCCAGCACTAGGCCTACATTTTCAGGAAGAAATTACTTTCTTCTTACCCATCTCTCTCTGTGTAATCTCATGAACATGGGCCATTTTTAAACAGCCCTACTTTTTGGTGGAGGCCCCTGGTTTCGCACTTTACCCCCATTCACATGGTTTACACGTCCTGTCTGCATACACACACACACACATAATAATTGAGTGACTATTGGGTGACTCGTTCAAAGCCAGGGGATCAAACTCTCCTGTGTTTCTAAATGGAGTTTAAACGGTCACCCAGGCCATTCGTCTATAGTTGAACATGTTCTAACTTTTAGCCTGAACTTGGGCTACTTTTCATCCCAATTTGCCAACTATGCTAGCTCTTAGACATAGACTTTCATTTGGGGATATAAATTGACCAAATCATGTGGGTCAGATTCCATAAACACAACATGTAGATGTTTTGTTAATGGTCTACTTGCATTTCATTTCAATGAGATGATAGAAAGAAGAGCCCTGCCCAGTGTCGCTAAATAAATCCTGTGGTCATGTGACGAGTGAATGGGCAGACCAGGGCCTGACAACAACTTGGCAATGCTTGGCAAAGCCAAACACAAATCCAACAACACAACGACTCAATATCAATGCTTTTGTTGGCTGAACTTCTGCATATAGTATAGCATTAAATGTGATCAGAAGAGTCAAGCGCCTACTATACAAATACAAAGAGCGAGACAAGAATGGAAATAAACATGGCATCAATATCAACATCTCTACACCTAAGAATAGTTGCACATGTGCACGCGCGCGTACACCACCGAACCCGTGGGCTAAAGATGCCTAATTGATTACCCGGGGTGGACAAATGGGACTGAATAGGACATGACATATTAATCAAGGTCAAATGAAGCAAAGCCCTGACTCAGCAGCACTCTCAAAGGCCTGACCACCTTGCCCTTGAGCATCGTCCAGATGTTGGCTTATATAGCAAGCCACTGCCTGGCACAAATGACAACGAAAACGAGCCCTAAGAAAGCTAAAGTGGAAATGTATTAAATATTCACATTTTCAAACCATCAGTTAGGCTTAATCAGGATTAGGCTACAAGTCAACACTGAGGAAATGAGTGTTATGATGCAGGCCTATAGCCTAGGCCCTAATTGTGTTTGTGCTTGCCCACCAAGCACCCTCCTTGCTACAATTCCATCACATAAACGACATTCAAACATGTCAAATAAGTTTAGTTTAGTACTTCCTGAAATACATTTGACATTTTAGTAACTTAGGGTTAAGTGCCCTGGCTCAGGGGCACATCAGATTTTTCACCTAGTCGGCTTTCGGTTACTGGCCCAACGCTCTTAACCGCTAGGCTACCTGCCGCCCTGACACGACAGACCTATGACAAGAGACTGTCTCAGAACAGAAGTCACATCCTTAGGCACCATGGCACAATACTATTGCAAGTTCATTGGTCAATACTACCCAGTGCTAAGCCAAGCCAGGGGATGTGCGTGTGTCCGACTGCTATAAAAGGCCTATGAGATGACTGCCTCACATCTGTGGCTGCTTAACCGTTAAGTAAGCTCGGTTGCATCAAAAAAGGGAATTGTAAATCTGTGTGATGACAGGGGTGCATCATGTGTACGATGACAGATAGGATGCTGAATGATAACACTGTTACTAAGCCGGTGCCCAACTTCCTTGTTTACGACTGGAGAATGGAGTTACCCAACAAAAGTAAAGGATGTTGTGTCTGTTGTTTCTACACTCTTGAATTGGGTACAGTCAAGATTAGGGATGAGAATGAGTAACGTCAAGCTCGATTTTTAACCAGAGATTTTTATTTATTTATTATACTGTAAAACTATTAAGTGGAATGTGCTTAATGGCTGCCTGAACAGGCAAGTGAAAAGACAATGTTAACTTCCGTTGACTCTAGTGTTCCATTTGTACATTTGCGGGGCACAACAACAAAAAATAAACCAAGCCAAGCATCACACAGTTATTCTCCCTAAATTCCCTTTCCCCTTGTGTCTCATTCACTCAAATGCGTTCCGACTCCTTCCTCCACACGTGTGCCGAGTGCACACACACAAGCTCCCATTAGGCTTACAGAAATGTCTATAAAAACGTATCTAACTGATGGGATACACAAGCTACATTGCTTGTCAAATCACGACAATTCTATCACAAAATTCAAAATGGTCTGGTTGATTGAAGAAGGGAAAAAAATGTGTTCCAACAACGAGCTGCAGTTTTGGAATAATTGCGTCCGGTCTATTTTCTGCTTCGGCTACTTTACAAACTGCTAGTGACATTTTTAATTGGTTAACCTAGGCTATAACCCCCGTAAACATAGACAGGTTCCACACTATAAATACACAAAAACATCAGTTTTATAGGCCTAATCAACAAACAGACGTGGCGGTAATTCATCTTCATGCAATAATGGTCTTTTTATTGATTTTACCTTTACTTAACTAGGCAAGTCAGTTAAGAACAAATTCTTATTTTCAATGACGGCCTAGGAACAGTGACGGCCTAGGAACATAATAAAATGGAACATTTGCCGGTGCAAAGTAATGTGCATCTCGTGTCTGGAACAGTTATTCTCAGTGATCATTTGAAACGGGGCTTCATTTGGCGAGGAGAGAGAGAATGAAAAAGAATCAGGGTCACAAACCTTATTTTCGACATACAGACAGACGTTCAGTTGAGTTTATTCTACCCGTTCTTTGGAATTTTCAAAATGGATGAACAATTCCACATTGAACACTGTATTGCGGGGTGGCAGGGTAGCCTAGAGGTTAGAGTGTTGGACTAGTAACCGAAAGGTTGCAAGTTCAAGCCCCCCAGCTGACAAGGTACAAATCTGTTGTTCTGTGACCCTGAATTTTTTTTGTTTTTGTTCTTTCTCTACTCGCCAAATGAAGCCCTGTTTCAAATTATCACTGAGAATAACTGTTCCAGACACGAGATGCACATCACTTCGCACCGGCAAATGTTCCATTTTATTATGTTATATTACATCATGGTTTGGGTGAGTCTTGACTGTGATAAGGGGCTCATTAAATATACAAAACAAGGCTATGCCATTGCACAGCCATAGGCTTCTATGCAAGCGCCACTGCTGAGGTTACTGCCTTTGAAGATGGTGTTCCACGATATAATATTACGGTTTCAAAAAAGGTATCTTATATGGCACTTGCTTTTTATTAGCTGAATTATAGGCCAGTTTATTAGGCACACCACCCCGTTCACGAAAATGGATCACCCCTACAGACATTGAGTCACGTGGGCGTGGCTTGCTATATAAAGCAGGCAGACAGGCATCCAGTTACTGTTCGACTGAACTTTAGAATGGGCAAAACAAGTGACCTAAGCGACTTTGAGCGTGGTATGATAGTCAGTGCCAGGCACACTGGATCCAGTCTGTCACAAACGGCCGCCCTCCTGGGCTTTTCACGCACGACAGTCTACTATTTACCGAGAATGCTGTCACAAACAAAAAAAACATCCAGTCGGCAGTAGTCCTGTGGGTGAAAACAGCTCGTTGAGGAGAGACGTCGAAGGAGAATGGCAAGAATCGTGCAAGCAGACATGCGGGCCGCAAACAGGAAAATAAAGGCGCAGTACAACAGTGGTGCGCAGAGCGGCACCTCGGAATGCACAAGTCGTCGATCCTTGTCACGGATTGGCTATTGCAGCAGACGACCACGCTGGGTCCCACTCCTATCAGCTAAAAACAAGAAGAGGCGGCTTCAGCGGGCACGTGATCACTGGTCAATTGAAGAGTAGAAAGACATTGCCTGGAACATGACAGCGTGTTCAGTTTACTTGAGTGGCCTGCGGAGTCCTCAGACCTCAACCCAATAAAGCGTCATTGGGATGAGATGGACCAGGCTGTTGGCAGCATGAATTTCCCGTCGTCCAATCTGCCATCACGTCAGCATGGACCAACATCCCTGTGGAACATTTCCGACACTTCGTAGAATGGCCCGAAGAACTCAGGCTGTTCTGAAGGCAAAGGGGGGTCCGATCCAGTACTAGATGGGTGTACCTAATAAATTGTCAGCATACTGCACTAACTCTGATAAGTAGAGTTCGACCGATTATGATTTTTCAACGCCGATATCAATTATTGGAGGACCAAAAAAGACGATACCAATTAATCAGCCATTTTTTTATTTACTTGTAATAATGACAATCACAACAATACTGAATTAACACTTATTTTAACTTAATATAATACATCAATAAAATCAATTTAGCCTCAAATAAATAATGAAACATGTCCAATGTGGTTTAAATAATGCAAAAACAAAGTGTTGGAGAAGAAAGTAATATGTGCCAATATGCAATATGTGCCATGTAAAAATGTGTGCCATGTAAAAAAGCTAACGTTTAAGTTCCTTGCTCAGAACATGAGAACATATGAAAGTTGGTGGTTCCTTTAAACATGAGACTTCAATATTCCAAGGTAAGAGGTTTTAGGTTGTAGTTATAGTATTTATCTCTATACCATTTGTATTTCATATACCTTTGACTATTGGATGTTCTTATAGGCACTATAGTACTGCCAGTGTAACAGTATAGCTTCTGTCCCCCTTCTCGCCCCTACCTGGGCTCGAACCAGGAACACATCGACAACAGCCACACTCGAAGCATCGTTACCCATCGCACCACAAAAGCCACGGCCCTTGTAGCGCAAAGGGAATAACGATATTAGCACACACCCAGCTAACTAGTTAGCCATTTCACATTGGTTACACCAGCCATTAGGCTGATAGGCTTGAAGTCATAAACAGAGCTGTGCTTGCGAAGAGCTGCTGGCAAAACGCACGGAAGTGCTGTTTGAATTAATGATTACGGGCCTGCTGCTGCTCAGTCAGACTGCTCTATGAAATCAGACTGAATTATAACATAACAACAAACAGAAATACGAACCTTTGGTCATTAACATGGTCGAATCCGGAAACTATCATTTCGAAAACAAAACGTTTATTCTTTCAGTGAAATACGGAACCGTTCGGTATTTTATCTAACGAGTGGCATCCCTAAGTCTAAATATTCTTGTTACATTGCACAACCTTCAATGTTATGTCATAATTACGTAAAATTCTGGCAAATTAGTTCGCAATGAGCCAGGCAGCCCAAACTGTTGCATATACCCTGACTCTGCATGCAATGAACGCAAGAGAAATGACACAATTTCACCTGGTTAATATTGCCTGCTAAACTGAATTAGTAGTTATAACTAGTGATTATGATTGATTGTTTTTTATAAGATAAGTTTAATGCTAGCTAGCAATTTACCTTGGCTTCTACTGCATTCGCGTAACAGGCAGGCTACTCGTGGAGTGCAATGGTTAGAGCGTTGGACGAGTTAACTGTACGGTTGCAAGATTGGATCCCCTGAGCTGACAAGGTGAAAATCTGTCATTCTGCCCCTGAACAAGGCAGTTAACCCACTGTTCCTAGGCCGTCATTGAAAATAAGAATGTGTTCTTAACTGACTTGCCTAGTTAAATAAAGGTATAAAAAAATGTTATGAAAACTTGAAAATCGGCCCTAATTCAAATCGGCCATTCCGATTAAATCGGTCGACCTCTGCTGAGTCTTGTCTGACTCAAAAAAAATGATTGTGCAACACTAATAAATCTAATATTATTTCTCCCACGTTGGATACGGTCGCTGTCCTCGGTTCTGAAACATAATCTTCAGTGCACCGTGGAATTGACGCCTTTCCCTATGTTGCCATGTGCATAATGGCAAAGTTAACCAGCATATTGGGATTGAGAACAACGCGGCAGCAGCAGAGACAAGGATACAGCCCTTGCCTTAGCCTAATTGTCTAAGAAAATTGAGGGAAGAAACCCCAATTTAATTAGGTATATAATCATCCATATATATCTACAGAAATAAGACAGATCTTGCTTCTGTTTCCTGTTTGAGTGTTTGTTTAATAGCCTACTGATTCCGTGAGCACCAAGCCTCATGCAACAGCAAAATGTTGGGCAAAGCAATTTTGCTGTTTTTAATATTTGCTATGCTGTAATAAAGGCTTTACAATTATTTTTTTGTTAGAACAGACTGGTATTACTTATAACTTATTTAGTGTTGTTTACACTATTCCAAACAGGCAGAAAAATCATATTGTAATATAACAGCACCTGTTTGTCACACATAAGCACACAGCTCTTGTTCCTATACCCCCCTTTTTCTTGAGCTCATTCTTGTTATTATTACAACTATTATCATCATCATCATCATCATCATCATCATCATCATCATCATAATAAGTCATGTTGTCATCATTAGTAGGCTTTGTATAGTAGGCTTGTATAACCACCATCGAGCTGTAGGCCTAAGAAGGCATCCTGTTTAGTCTTAATACCATAACTTACTTAGGCTTGTATTTCAATATATAGGCTACAGTATCATTCATTCATTCGTTCGTTCATGCAGTCACACAGAATATGAAACATTCATGATTTGAAATGCAATCCAGCATTTTCGTTTTTCTAATTAAATAACAAAGGGTGCTTTGAATAATTAGCCTAAACAATAAATAAACCGCAATTCACAAACGCATGCAACTGTTCTTAGTCTGCTGTAATAAAATGCTTTATATATTTTTTTCCCCTGTTAGAACAGACTCTCTGGTACACTAGAACAGACTCAAGTTTATTTTTCACGTCTTCCACATCCATTTTGCTGTCCACCTTATTTGTGTTCGAAGTTTGTTATAACCAATTTATTGATGTGATTATGACAGGCAATAGGTCAGGCCTATTGGTTACAAGCATGCGATGCTTACATGTTTCACGTAAAGAGAGGGTTGAGGGAATAGGGGATGTTTTAAGTAAAGAAATTAGGGACTTCGTTAACAGAACTTCTCAATCAGAAACTAAACGGCTGACATGATGTTGCAGCTTCAACACAGACAGCGCAATAAACACTTGCTGTGCTGCAGTAGGGAGGAGAGCGAGAAAACACACGCCTCTCACACAGGTACTCTGTCATTTTTGTTAACACAGTGTGACCGTTGGGCTCTTTCTTGAGTCATTTGTGTCTTAACTATTTAAATCAATCGGTGTGCTTAAAGTATCAAACAAGCTCAGTGCATATGTAGTTGAATTCATTCAAACACAAAGGGTGTGTGTCTATATATGGAAAAAATAGGTTTAAACATTTTGACCAATCGATCGGTGGAAAGAATAGGACGACTCCCGGTCGACTGTTGGGGACAGCCCAATCCTACCGTTTCTGTACAACACTGGGGTATGCGGTATTACCGGAAGTGCACACAAGTGGCACCATTCAAAAAAAATATATATATATATATATATATATATATAAAAACGGGCCTCCCGACTGGCGCAGCATTCTAAGGCACTGCATCGCCGTGCTTGAGGTGTCACTACAGACTCAGGGTCAATCTTAGGCTGTGTCGCAGCTGGCCGCGACCCCTCCATGTCATTGCCAAAGATACTGGCCTTTTGGCAAGAAAATGGTGCTATAAGGAATTTGAAATTGTTATCCTTTAACATTTGATACTTAAGTATATTTAAAACCAAATACTTTTGGACTTACTCAAGTAGTATTTTACTGGGTGACTTTCACTTTTACTTACGAGTCATTTTCTATTAAGGTATCTTTACTTTTACTCAAGTATGACAATTGAGTACTTTTTCCACCACTGGACAGGAGTAAGGTATACTATATATATATATATATATATATATATATATATATATATATATATATATATATATATATATATATATATATAAATAATTTTGGCAATTTAATTACATTTACTTTAGGGAAAACCTAGCTTTCCCTAGCCTTATGGACTTTGCCTTCTAATGTGGCATAAACACAACCAGTCATGACGTTTTCATCTGATTGTCAAACAATCAATCATTTGTTCACTCACAAAATCATTTCAGCATCCAAACCCCAACAGTTCACTGTGCACCCGCTATCTAATGCATGGAAAGAGACAAGTCCTAAAACACCTACGTGCAATGACATTCTGCGATTGTCATTAGGCCTACACTTGTAGCCTGAATTGATGCATCTTCCGTCCACAGTTGTCCATGCGCGCCTCGGTCTCGGCCACTCATCTCCACCTTGACAAAACTGTAAGTGTTCTCCTCAAACCACAACGCAATTTGGAGCGTATACTCCCCAGTTTCCAGTTCATTTGCACGTTTCATGCGGCTGACATGCAGTAATATTACATAGTGGTGTAACAGTTCTTTAGGCATGTTGTATTCATTTTCATAGGCTCACGTTTTACCGGTACGGCGTACCCCCACTATTTATATACCGGACCACCTTACTTGCACCCCTGCGACTAACAAGCAGAATTGTGTCGTTTTGGGATTAGCTAGCGCAGCTTGAAAAGCTTGTCATCTACTGTACCACTCCATTGATTGACAGGTTTGGTAAATGGGGTACGTGTCACGCCCTGGTCTTAGTATTTTGTGTTTTCTATAATTATTTGGTCAGGCCAGGGTGTGACATGGGTTTATTTTGTGTTGTGTTTATGTATGTTTTTTTTTTCGTAGGTTTTGGGATTGTGGCTAGTAGGGGTGTCTAGCATAGTCTATGGCTGCCTGAGGCGGTTCTCAATCAGAGTCAGGTGATTCTCGTTGTCTCTGATTGGGAACCATATTTAGGTAGCCTGGGTTTCACTGTGTGTTTGTGGGTGATTGTTCCTGTCTCTGTGTTAGTTGTCACCAGACAGGCTGGATTAGGTTTTCACGTTCCGTTTCTTGTTTTTGTATTGATCGTGTTTTGTCTTTATTAAACATGTATCGAACTAACCACGCTGCATTTTGGTCCGACTCTCCTTCGACGGAAGAAAGCCGTAACAGTACGCATTTGGGTGGCATCACCTTCCTAATGGCTTTAGAGTCCTTGGTTGTGTTCATTGGGCGCAAACAGAAGGAAACGGGAATGAAACAGGAGTTGTCCAATGAGAAACACAAATGAATTTTCCGTTGCAAAATGTTTTCAAACCTTTGTTCTTTCTGTGCCCTAATGAACATGACACCGTAGAAACTCTTGGTACACTTGGGGTTTACAGTGAAACTGTATGCCTTAAGGACAAGGTATGGAAATTACTGCGAGGGACTGAATCACAGAGAATACAGAGTTAAGATTTTACATCTTCAGCTATTCAACTATCTGTGTGCACATGGCATGACATATGCTGAGCATCTTGAGTCAGAAGCCAGTGAGGTCTATAGCGGGTTTATAGCATCATATAGCCATAACAGTTTTATGTGGACCCCAGGAAGAGAGCAGATGCTGTATGTGCAGTAGCTAATGGCGAGCCTCGAACTTAACAGCAGTCTGTTCTGGGCAGGTAAGGGTTAATGCTTTACCTAAACCGTTTCTTCCCATCCACTGATGACACCAACCCTATAATCATACGCAATTATGTGCAACTACTTAGCCTACGTCAATAGGGAAGAAAATTATTTCGCGATTGGTTATAGTGCTGTCTGGTGGTACTAGTTTGTTTATATAACGTTAGCACTACTATGCACATGCATGGCCAAAGCACAAAGCCAGCCAACAGCACTTCGAATGGAGCAAGTCTAGAACATTCTATCGTGTGTGCAAACATAGTAACTTCACTTTCACGTTTTGCTGAGCCAATGCGTTTTAAAAGTGAAACTACATAGACAATGCACAATTCGCAAATCAGTCTGATATGCAAACGATTGAACAAGCAGTTTATCCTGAGCAACTGATTTCCACAGCACGAGCTAGGCCTAACGAGTATTACACTTGCTTATCAACAGCGTCGATTGTATCGACTCATACCAATATTGACAATCGTTTTACTATGTTATTATGAAAACATGATCCAATATTAGCCAACGAGAGGTAGGCTAAAGCCCAGCTGATGATAACGGGCCTAAATGCATTTTGCTTGTCCATCGTCAGCTGAAAAAGGTAGCGCGGAGGGGGGGGGGCGTATTTGCAAAAATCGATGAAACAATGGTTTAGGTTGAATCCCTATAATTTATACATCAGACAAAACAAGTAAACTAGCTCGATTTTCACAACGATATCCCAACTGCAACCACGCCTATTATACATACAAACCTGTATACAGACACGTTTGATGCTGCAAAGCAACACAAATATTAGGACACTTACCAATCAATACCGTCCTCGATATCTGCTCGTCTCTTCTTCACCAATACCAATGAGAGAAATATCAGGCCAATAAAAACAAAAAAACAAAAACTCTGCACGTCAGATAACTAGTTAGAGTCACGTTAGCTACACAACTGTCTTATCTACACGGGATAGGCTACAGCCCATGCAAAGCGTCTTCATTCAACTCGCGATGTTGGTGGTCGACTATGGTCTGCTCGATATTGGCTTGCTGGCTAGCGATGTGGCAATATTTATCAACACTGCAACAGACATAAAAAAAACTGAGAAGCGGACATAACGATAAATGAAACCGATTAAAATCGCAACTACTGCTCCTCGGACGACTATCTAAATTGATTCCCAGGTGTACACTATTCTCGTGGTCAATTTTGAACAGTTCTCCCAGCACGTAGTGCTCGTAGTCCCTCCTCCTAGCCCGTTGAACGGAGACAGAGTCGTGTACAGTGTATACGCGGGGATGGCTGTGTTCTGGAAGGAATGAGGGAGGCAGAAGAATTGATGCATTGCTCACGTCGTTTGCTGTGTGTATTCCTAGCTGGCATAAAATATGGGAGAACTCCACATCAAATCAAATGTTATTGGTCACGTACACATATTTTGCATATGTTATCGCAGGTGCAGCAAAATCTTGCTTATGTTTCTAGCTTCAACAGTGCAGTAATACCTAACAGTACACACAAAGTCCGGAATATATAGACACTCGTTCGAAAGTTTGGGGTCTGCAGATCATTCCATACATGGGGCGTATCTCTGTCCAGTGTCTGTGTTCCTTCACCCATCTTAATCTTTTCTATTTATTGGCCAGTCTGAGATATGGCTTTTTCTTTGCAACTCTTCCTAGAAGGCCAGCATCCCGGAGTCACCTCTTCACTGTTGACGTTACGACTGGTGTTTTGTGGGTACTATTTAATGAAACTGCCAGTTGAGGACTTGTGAGGCATCTGTTTCTCGAACTAGACACTCTAATGTACTTGTCCTCTTGCTCAGTTGTGCACTGGGGCCTCACACTCTTCTTTCTATTCTGGTTAGAGCCAGTTTGCCGCTGTTCTGTGAAGGGAGTAGTACACAGCATTGTATGGGATCTTCAGTTTCTTGGCAATTTCTCTCATGGAATAGCCTTCATTTCTCAGAACAAGAATAGACTGATGGGTTTCAGGAGAAAGTGCATTGTTTCTGGCCATTTTGAGCCTGTAATCGAACCCACAAATGCTGATGCTCCAGATACTCAACTAGTCTAAAGATGGACAGTTTTATTGCTTCTTTAATCAGAACAGTTTTCAGCTGTGCTAACATAATTGCAAAAGGGTTTTCTAATGATAAATTAGCGTTTTAAAATGATACACTTGGATTAGCTAACAGAACGTGCCTTTGGAACACAGGAGTGATGGTTGCTGATAATGGGCATCCGTACGCCTATGTACAGTTGAAGTCAGAAGTTTACATACACTAAGTTGACTGTGCCTTTAAACAGCTTGGAAAATGATGGCATGGCTTTAGAAGCTTCTGTCAATTGGAGATGTACCTGTTGATGTATTTCAAGGCCTACCTTCAAACTCAGTGCCTATTTGCTTGACATCATGGGAAAATCTAAAGAAATCAGCCAAGACCTCAGAAAAAAAATTGTAGACCTCCACAAGTATGGTCATTCCTTGAGAGCAATTTCCAAATGCCTGAAGGTACCACGTTCATCTGTACAAACAATAGTACGCAAGTATAAACACCATGGGACCACGCAGCCGTCATACCGCTCAAGAAGGAGACGTTCAAGACGTTCTGTCTCCTAGAGATGAAAAGTGCAAATCAATCCCAGAACAACAGAAAAGGACCTAGTGAAGATGCTGGAGGAAACAGGTACAAAAGTATCTATATCCACAGTAAAACGAGTCCTATATCGACATAACCTGAAAGACCACTCAGCAAGGAAGAAGCAACTGCTCCAAAACTGCCATAAAAAAAAGCCAGACTACGGTTTGAAACTCCACATGGGTACGAAGATCACACTTTTTGGAGAAATGTCCTCTGGTCTGATGAAACAAAAATTGAACTGTTTGGCCATAATGACCATTATGTTTGGAGGAAAAAGGGGGAGGCTTGCAAACCGAAGAACACCATGCCAACCGTGAAGCACGGGTGTGGCAGCATCATGTTGTGGGGGTGCTTTGCTGCAGGAGGGACTGGTGCACTTCACAAAATAAATGGCATCATGAGGAAGGAAAATTATGTGGATATATTGAAGAAACATCTCAAGACATCAGTCAGGAAGTTAAAACTTGGTCGCAAATGGGTCTTCCAAATGGACAATGACCCCATGCATACTTCCAAAGTTGTGGCAAAATTCTTAAGGACAACAAAGTCAAGGTATTGGAGTGGCCATCACAAAGCTCTGTCAGGAGGAATGGGCCAAAATTCCCCCAGCTTGTGGGAAGCTTGTGGAAGGCTACCCGAAACGTTTGACCCAAGTTAAACAATTTAAATGAAGTGCTACCAAATTCTAATTGAGTGTATGTAAACTTCTGACCCACTGGGAATGTGATGAAATAAATAATTCTCTCTACTATTATTCTGACATTTCACATTCTTAAAATAAAGTGGTGATCCTAACTGACCTAAGACAGGGAATTTTTACTAGGATTAAATGTCAGGAATTCTGAAAAACTGAGTTTAAATGTATTTGGCTAAGGTGTATGTAATCTTCCGACTTCAACTGTAGATATTCCATTTATACAAATATCAGCCGTTTCCAGCTACAATAGCCATTTACAACATTAACAATGTCTACACTGTATTTCTGATCAATTTGATGTTATTTTAAAATGGCCAATTTTCTAAATTTTCTATCAAAAACAAGGACATTGTCACGTACGTGTGGAGAGACGGACCAAGGTGCAGGGTATGTTGAGTTCCACATAATATTTATTAAAGTGAAACTTAGCAAAAACAATAAATCAATGAACTAACAACGAAATGTGAATACGTGGTGCACATGCACAAAACACAAATAATATCCCACAAACACAGGTGGGAAAAATGCTACCTAAATATGATCCCCAATTAGAGACAACGATTACCAGCTGCCTCTAATTGTGATTCATACAAATCACCAACATAGAAATAATAAACTAGAACCCCACATAGAAATAATAAACTAGAATACCCCCCAGTCACGCCCTGACCTACTACACAATAGAGAAACAAAGGCTCTCTATGTTCAGGGCATGACAGACATTTCTATGTGACCCCAACATTTTGAACGGTAGTGTATATAGACAGTGCCTTCGGAAAGTATTCAGACCCATTGACTTTTTCTAAATTTTTTACATTACAGCCTTATTCTAAAATTGATTAAATTATATTTTTTCCTCATCAATCTACACACAATACCCCATAATGGCAAAGTGAAAACAGGTTTTTAGAGATTTTTGCAAAAGTATTAAAAATAAAAAACTTAAATAGCTTATTTATATAAGTTTTCAGACCCTTTGCTATGAGACTCGAAATTTAGCTCAGGTGCATCCTGTTTCCTCGGATCATCCTTGATATGTTTCTATAACTTGATTGGAATCCACCTGTGGTAAATTCAATGAATCGGACATGATTTGGAAAGGCACACACCTGTCTATAAAAGGTCCCACAGTTGACAGTGCATGTCAGAGCAAAAACAAAGCCATGACGTCGAAGGAATTGTCCGTTGAGCTCCGAGACAGGATGGTGTCCAGGCACAGATCTGGGGAAGGGTACCAGAAATGTATGCAGCATTGAAGGTCCCCAAGAACACAGTGGCCTCCATCATTCTTACATGGTAGAAGTTTGGAACCACCAAGATTCCTCAAAGAACTTGTTGCTCGACCAAACTGAGCAATCGGGGGAGAAGGGCGTTGGTCAGGGAGGTGACCAAGAACCCGATGGTCAGTCTGACAGAGCTCCGGAGCTCCTCTGTGGAGATGGGAGAACCTTCCAGAAGGACAACCATCTCTGCAGCACTCCACCAATCAGGCTTTTATGGTAGAGTGGTCAGACAGAAGCCACTCCTCAGTAAAAGCCACATGACAGCCCGCTTGGAGTTTGCCAAAATCCGCTGAACGAAATCTCAGACCATGAGAAACAAGATTCTCTGCTCTGATGAAACTAAGATTGAACTCTTTGGCCTGAATGCCAACCGTCAGGTCTGGAGGAAAACTTGCACCTTCGTGGGTATGTTTTTCAGTGGTAGGGACTGGAAGACTAGTCAGGATCGAGAGAAAAATGAACGGAGCAAAGTACAGAGAGATTCTTGATCCTGATCACTCTGGAGCAGGTTCTCAGACTGGGGCGAAGTTTCACCTTCCAACAGGACAACAACCATAAGCACACAGTCAAGACAATGCAGGGGTGGCTTCGTCATCAAGTTTCTTAATGTCCTTGAGTGACCCAGCCAGAGCCGGGACTTGAACCCGATCGAACATCTCTGGAGAAACCTGAAAATAGCTGTGCAGTGACAGAGCTTGAGAGGATCTGCAGAGAAGAATGGAAGAAACATCCTAAATACAGGTGTGCCAAGCTTGTGGCGTCGTACTCAAGAACACTTGAGGTTGTAATTGATGCTAAAGGTGCTTCAACAAAGTACTAAGTAAAGTATTTATTTTAAATAAATTTGCACAAATTTCTAAAACCCTGTTTTTGCTTTATCATTATAGGGTATTGGATTTAGATTGATGAGGAAGTAAAACAAATGAATCCATTCTAAATTAAGGCTGTAATGTAACAAAATGTGGAAATAGTCAAAGGGAATACTGAATACTTTCCAAATGCACTGTATGTGTGTGTGTGTATGTATGTATATATTAATATAATGGTGTGTGTAGACAGTATGGACAGTATATGAATAGAAAAGTTGTGTACAGTAGTATATTTATAGGATGATCCTTGACTAGAATACAGTATATACATATGAAGTGGGTAAAACAGTATGTAAACATTATTAAAGCGACCAGTGTTCAATGACTATGTACATAGGGCAGCAGTCTCTAAGGTGCTGTGTAGAGTACAGGGTGATAGCCAGCTAGTGACAGTGACCAAGTATGACCCCAAACACCCAGAAAAGGCTACTCTCCTTTATGTTATCCTCACAAATAATCCTGATAGGCATCAGTCTGATGTTTTCTGTAATGACTTTAGTGATCACTGTTTTACAGCCTGTGTTCGTAATGGCTGCTCAGTGAAACGACCTCTCCTGATATGTCATAGATGCTTGCTAAAAGACTAATGAGTAAACCTTCCTTCATGACCTGGCCTCTGTAAATTGGTATAGAATCAGCTTGACCCCCTCTGTCGAAGACGCCTGGACCTTCTTTTTTAATATTTTCTGTGGTGTTGTTAACAAACACGCCCCCATAAAGAAAATAAGAACTAAAAACAGGTTCAGCCCCTGGTTCGACCGTGATCTGGCAGAGTTACCCCACCTCAAGAATTCCATTTGGCGAAAGGCTCGGCACACGCACACTCAGGCTCTCGTTCAAGTAAATGAGAAATAAGTGCACTCAGGCTATCTGGAAGGCCAAAGTTACTTACTTTAAGGAGCAGTTCTCTCTCTGTGGATCTAACCCCAACAAGTTCTGGAACTGTCAGGACCCGGTTACGAACCCGGGTCTCCGGTGTGAGAAACAGTCCCATAGCAAACTGAGCCACGAACAGTCGGCAGAATCCAGAAGATGAGGCAGACACAGCAGTACTTGAGCCGGTGATTTAATAAAGTAAAAGGAAAGTTCTTCAGGCAAAAATATAAATCCACAACGTCAAAAGTAATTCCAAGAGAACAAAGGTAATCCTCCAAGTCAAAAAGGTAAATCCACAAGGTGGTAGGTACAGCAGAAAAAAAGCCTCAAAAGATAATCAAAAATGAATAAACAAGAACAAAAACAGAGTACCACAAGAGAGTCCAACTGGAGCAACAAATGTTCACAGCATCACTGGGGCTGGGTGCTAACATTCAAACACAGAGCAAAGAACTGAGGAAAACTAAGGGTATAAATACAATCAAGGGAAACGAGGCACAGGTGCAAATAATAACTGGAAACAAGGGAAAACAAAAGGGTCAAAAACCAAAACCGGAACAACCCTGGCCAAATCCTGACAGGAACATGGTTAAAGACCTGGAGAATAAACCCTTCTCACACTTCATGTTGATGATGTGGTTGTTACTGACGAGGAGCACATGGCTGAGCTCTTTAGTCACTACTTTATTAAGTCAGGATTCCTATTTGACTCAGCCATGCCTCCTTGCCCGTCCAACATTTCCTCATCTCCCACACCTTCTAATGCGACTCCCTCTTTTTCCCCTGTCTCGCTACAAAGTTTCTCCCTGCATGCAGTCACCGAGTCCGAGGTACTAAAGGAGCTCCTTAAACTTGACCCCCAAAAAACATCTGTGTCAGATGGTTTAGACCCTTTCTTCTTTAAGCTTGCTGCCCCTATCATCACCAAGCCTTTCTATTAGCTTTAAAACCTGTCTCTCCTCTCTGGGGAGGTTGCCATTGCTTGGAAGGCAGCCACGGTGTGTGCTTTATTTAAAAGGGGGAGATCAAGCTGATCCTAATTGTTATAGGCCCATTTCTATTTATCCCTGTTTATCAAAAGTGTTGGAAAATAATCAATAATCAACTGACTGGCTTTCTTGATGTCTATAGTATTCTCTCGGGTATGCAATCTGGTTTCCGCTCAGGTTATGGATGTGTCGCTGCAACCATAAAGGTCCTCAATGATGTTGTTTTTATTGACTTGGCCAACTTTTGATACGGTAGACCATTCCATTCTTGTGGGCCGGCTAAGGAGTATTGGTGTCTCTGAGGGGTCTTTGGCCTGGTTTGCTAACTACCTCTCTCAAAGAGTGCAGTGTATAAAGTCAGAACATCTGCTACCTCAGCCACTGCCTGTCACCAAGGGAGTACTCCAAGGTTCGTTCCTCGGCCCCACTCTCTTCTCAATTTACATCAACAACATAGCTCAGGCAGTAGGAAGCTCTCTCATCCATTTATATGCAGATGATACAGTATTATACTCAGCTGGCCCCTCCCCGGATGTTGTGCTAAACGCTCTGCAACAATGCTTTCTTAGTGTCCAACAAGCTTTCTCTACCCTTAACCTTGTTCTGAACACCTCCAAAACAAAGGTCATGTGGTTTGGTAAGAAGAATGCCCCTCTCTTCACAGGTGTGATAACTACCTCTGTGAGGGTTTAGAGCTTGAGGTAGTAACCTCATTCAAGTACTTGGGAGTATGGCTAGATGGTACAGTGTCCTTCTCAGCACATATCCAAGCTGCAGTCTAAGGTTAAATCTAGACATGGTTTCCTCTATTGTAATCGCTCCTCTTTCACCCCAGCTGCCAAACTTAAACCTGATTCAGGACCATCTTACCCATGCCAGATTACGGAGACGTAATTTATAGATCGGCAGGTAAGGGTGCTCTCAAGCGGCTAGATGTTCTTTAACATTCAGCCATCAGATTTGCCACCAATGCTCCTTATAGGACACATCACTGCACTCTATACTCCTCTATAAACTGGTCATCCCTGTATACCTGTCGGAAGACCCACTGGTTGATGCTTATTTATAAAACCCACTTTGGCCTAACTCCCCCCTATCTGAGATATCTACTGCAGCCCTCATCCTCCAACATACAACACCCGTTCTGCCAGTCACATTCTGTTAAAGGTCCCCAAAACACACACACATCCCTGGGTCGCTCCTCTTTTCAGTTCACTGCAGCTAGCGACTGGAACGAGCTGCAACAAACACTCAAACTGGACAGATTTATCTCCATCTCTTCATTCAACGACTCAATCATGGACACTCTTCCTGACAGTTGTGGCCGCTTCGCGTGATGTATTGCGGTCTCTACCGTCTTACCCGTTGTGCTGTTGTGTTGCTGCCATGCTGTGTTGTCGTCTTAGGTCTCTCTTTATGTAGTGTTGTGGTGTCTCATGTCGTGATGTGTGTTTGGTCCTATATTTTAATTCCATTTTTTGTTTTAATCCCAGCCCAATGTCCTCGCAAGAGGCCTTTTGCCTTTTGGTAGGCCGTCATTGTAAATAAGAATTTGTTCTTAACTGACTTGCCTAGTTAAATAAAGGTTTTTTTTTAAAGAAAATGTTAAAAAGTCTACGTTTCGAGGCAGGGTACAGGGTGGATGCACCTGTACTGCCTTCGCTTTCTAGATGGTAGCAGGGTGAACAGGCCGTGGCTCGGGTGGCTGCGGTCCTTGAGGATCTTCTTGGCCTTCGTGTGACACCAGGTGATGTAGATGTCCTGGAGGGCAGGCAGTGTTCCCCTGGTGAGGTACTGCGCTGACGGCACCAGCACCACCATCTGGAGAGCCCTGCGGCTGGTTGCGGACGGTGCAATAGCCATACCAGACAGTGATACAGCCCGACAGGATGCTCTCAATTGTGAATTTGTAGAATTTCGTGAGGGTCTTATTTTTGTTGACCATCTTATCTCATCTTATCTCATCGTTAAAGGGATGATGTCATTGAATTTCCCACTAGCTTCCGTAGTGAGGAATCTTCCCAGACTATAATAAGAGGATTTGAATGAGTTACCAACGGATACAGGAAGCAGCCATCACCACCCTATCACAAGCCTGTATCCCTCATTTCCCTTATCCTGTGAGAGGCGTCAAGGAGCGCGCCCGTTCCAGACGAACACCACGGCTTTTGCATGCCAACGAGGCGCCCGTGACAGGGACACATTGTGAGACGGAGCACGGCAGGCTGGGAGTGGGCGTGCGATGTGACCACCCTGAATGGACAGCGGGGGGTTGGTCAGGAGGGAAGGATGGCAGTGTCCACAAAGGCCCATTGAGTGTGGCACACTGGGTGCTAGACTGGCACCAGTACCCCAGCCACCCTGACATACCCGGGCATGAGTGGGGTGGGTGAGGAGGAAGCCTGCTGCCTGGTACAGGCTGAATAGAATGATTCTTCCAGCTAGAATAGGAGAGCATTTTGCACTTCATCATTCCATGCTAATGTTAGCTATTATGTCCCGTTTTGTGCACAGAAGTGTATTATCGACATCTACTCAGAGCGTTTTGCCTATATGGCCTTTATGGGAGAAGATTGCTCATACAAGGCCCAAACCTTATAAAATGGCAATAAAACAATAAAACAGACTATATCAGTGTTTTACTCCCCAAAATGTAGAGAGGTGAAAAAGACATGTGGCTCATTTATGAGGCACGACACACGTACACACACAGAGAGAGGAAGGACACGTACACACTTAGCCCAAAATAGGTTTGTTCTAGATAAACACGCATATCTAGTAAAGTTCACATGATACTCATTCCTAGGACTACTTGACCATGAAGTACACACAGAGACGAGTATAGGATGAGTCAACAACATTATCTGGGTATGAGTCATCAGAACATTACCTTTTAAAAGTGAGATTTTCACTTTACAGGTACTTTAAGACAGAATGTGTGACAACGCTCACTGGGTTGATTGAAGTGTACAAAGCAAGGTGCACTAGATTCCAAGTAAGTAAGTCATTCTTTACATGTTTGTTTTGAGTAAGCACTGATCACCATTAGTTTGGAACAAATATGGTTTGTGTCCAAAGGATAAATTGGAGAGAAAAAAAATAAGAAAAAAAAAAACACTTCAAAAACCCTGCCTCAAAAATGCTTGCTATTTGCTCCTGAGAAGGAAGAGCTGGCCAATCAGTGGCCTACTCACGTTAATATTTTTCATGATTGGAACACGTCCACATCATTCTGCTGTTGGGTTACGCCCACACCATGTCAACTGCAGACAAGCTGCTTTTTAATATGTTAAATTCCATGTTTTCGAAGCAAAACTATTTCACTTACCGCACATTAGGAACACCTTAATATTGAACTGCACTTGCACTTGCACCCCTTTTGCCCTCAGAACAGCCTCAATTCGTCAGGGCATGGACTCTACCAGGCGTCGAAAGCGTTCCACAGGGATGCTGGCTCATGTTGACTCTAATGCTTCCCACAGTTGTGTCAAGTTGGCTGGATGTTCTTTGGGTGGTGGACCATTCTTGACACACAGGAAACTGTTGAGCGTGAAAACCCAGAAGCGTTGCAATTCTTGACACAGACCGGTGCGCCTGGCACCTACTACCATACCCCATTCAAAGACACTTCAATCTTTTGTCTTGCCCATTCACCCTCTAAATGGCACACATACACCATCCATGTCTCACTTATGCCAATGCTTAAAAATCCTTCTTTAACCTGTCTCCTCCCCTTCATCTACACTGATTGAAGTGGATTTAACAGGTGACATCAATAATGAATCATACCTTTCACCTGGATTCACCTGGTCAGTCTGTCATGGAGTAAGTTCTCAATGTTTTGTATTCTCAGTGTAACTCCCTATTGGCTCGGACGATCAATTAGATAACAAAATCCAGTCGACATTGCTCTGCATCACATTCACAGCCAGGATACAGAACACAGTCTAGAGAACAGAACACACATAACTAACGGATTTCACAATGAACGTCAAAAGACTTGTAGCCTATGAGCAAAAGACGTTGACAATCATTATTTTCAGTTGAAAAGATTCTGAAAATTCAAATGAATATTGTGCTCCCTGAGTAGGCTACCTGGTATCTCCAAGACAGTCTTTGTTATTCCTCAAGGGTTAGTGTGCAATTTCGGGGGCAGTAATACATAAGGTGAGGGTTAGGGTCAGGTCATAGGTTAGGTTTAAATGATATAAAGTCAATCTCAATGTGACTTGGATTTAAAGGAATGGCGCAGAGACTGGTGCAACAAATATGGTGGAAGGAAACTCTCTCTCACCCATGTTTACACCAGCTTTTTAACATGTAAGAAAATTCAAGTTAGCTACTTAGCATTTTTCCCCCTTTTAGCTTGTGATAGCTTGGGGTTGTGATGCACAAGCAAATTATTATTGATTATTTTGTTTTAGTGTACTCAAAGGTTTTCATGATTAGTTTTAGTGTTAGTTAACTATAATAACCTCGTGCATGTTTTGTTCCAGCTCAACTATAATAACCTCGTACATGTTTTGTTCCAGCTCAGCACAATCGCATCTGATCCAACTAAACATGCATACACATCAGCCCTCCAGAGAGTCAAAGGTCACAGAAGACCCAACTTCTGCTATGGAGCTGACAATGATTCATATCACATATTTAGAAACCAACATACCTCTGAATTTCACGAGTGTAAGACCCTAAGCCATAAAATGTATTTCATATGAATTACTATTTTATTTTATTTTATTAAAGGTCAGAGGCAACTCAAATATCAGTCATTCTATGTCTGGTTTTTCTCTCTGTTTACTTACTTTGCTGTAACCTTGGTGCACTTTTGGAATGTGTGCTCAATCGTTGCCTTCTAGAGAAGCATTTCTTGTCTCGTTTAGGGAACTTTACCGCCAACTTTTACAACGCATTCCATCAAATACATGTGTGGATATTTAGTGTTGAGTTATGTTTCGGCAGTCTGCCCCTTGTCTTGAGAGGCAGCGAAAGAGTTGACTCGTGAGCTGTTTCCACAATATATGAATCTCTACTGCCCTCTACTGTTGAAAACCGTGCCCCACAGGTCAGGTGGCAATGGAATGGTAATTCCGGTAATGTGGCATAAGTTATACAGTAGTATACTCTGCTCAGCATTTTCAAAAATAATTGGGGAAAACAAAAACAAACTCACAACAACACACTCACAACAGAAAGACGATATAGCAAAGCACATGTGAGGAGAAATAGATGGATTCGCAGCTATAGTATTATACAGCTCATTTATGAACGCACGATTCAAATGAATGCATCTCTCATTCTGCTTCCTGTAAATTGCAAAAGATGAAAGGGATGTATTTTCTAAGGGACAGTAGTCAGCCTGTCGGCCTGTCATGTGCATACCAGCTCCTCATTGTCCTTCGCTCTGAAAGGGACAGGGTCACAGTGTTACGTAACTTATGCCCCCCATGGGGCAGCTTGCACACCAGTACAGTGTACAGACCTTTCAAGGGGCAGGTGCTCAAAATGTTTTTTTTTATATCTTTAAAAAAAATTTTTTTTTGACATAGAATAGGTCTATTTATTTCTGCAACAACACACTCACTCAGCATCACAAATTGTAAGCAAGCTAGTCACAGTGCCTCCTAAAGACATGATTTACATCGGGGAAATAGGGTGGGCGATCAGCTCATCATGGATGTTGATGATTTATGTAGATCTGCTAGTTAGCTAGCGCAATATTTTTTGGGACTGATTATGATTTATCTTCAATGCTCTTAAATAATAACTTCATAATATAATCATAATCTTCTAACCCATGATATATGTCTGGCTGGCTAATGGCTTACGTGGATATTTTAGTATATGGAGATTAGACAGAGCAGACCAGCATGCGCAACCAACCAACGGATGTGGGTAGTGGGGTGGTGAGGCACAACGACTTGCGTCCAGTGGGTTCAGAACAACAATGACGATAACTGTATAAACAAAAGATATACATACCAGAGGAGGTTGGTGTGATGAGCTATAGGAGGACTGACTCATTGTAATGGCTGGAATGGAATAAATAGAACAGAGTCTAACGTTGTTTCCATATGTTTGATGTGTTTGATAACATTCCATGTATTACCCCTATCTGCGCACGTGACTGCTGCACGCGCTCAGTGAACCAGGAGGAAACCGGCAAGGCTCTCACCAGGGGCAAGAAAGGACTGTTTACTGGGGTAGCGGTAAATGTGAAAGCTGACCAACGAAAGGAAAAGATTCCCGGTGTTTGTGACGCTCGCCGTTTGGTGCGACGCAGACAGGGTGGCGTGAGTGGAGAAACATTGTCTGTTCTTTTGAGTTTTGATGTTGAGCCTTTGCTCGACAAAGTGACATTAGGATATACAAGTTATCCGGTGCGAGCGTTTGTGCCGAACACATTACGTTGTTACAGGTGTCAAGCTCATGGGCATGTGGCAGCAGTGTGTAGGAGGGGGGTTCCTAGGTGTGAGAAGTGGGCGGAAGGTCATGAGACAAAGGAATGTGTAGCATTGGGGAAAGTAGTGGTATGTGTTAATTGTAGGGGTGCCCATGGGGCAGGGGATCAGAAATGTCCCGTGCGAGAGTGGCAGGTTGAGGTTTCCAGGGTTAGAGTAGTGCAGAAGTTGTCATATGCTGAGGCAGTGAAGAAAGTAGAGGAAGATGGGACTTCCTAAACTTAACTAAATGTAATACACTGTACATGTTGTACAGAGTTTGGGACAATAAGGTGCAATCTTTCAGAAATGTTTATCTTCTATTCTTTTAACTTAACAACATGAATTGGGGAATTTAGAGTACTATATAGGTAGAGAAAATTGAACAGAACAAGAATATGTCAATATCATTTGGACAAAAAGGCAGATAGAACCTTATAGTCCCAAACTCTAGATTTGTCCAAATACTTATGGCACCTTCAAATGGGGACTATAATAGATACATAGTGCCTTCATTTCTAAATGGTAAAACAGATATGAAAATACCCTTGTGCTGGGGACAATAAAAGGACAGAGGAAACACCGTAAACCTCAGCATGCACTGCACCTGGCCCGCCACAGGAGTCGCTAGTGCACAATGGGACAAGGACATCCCGGACGGCGCTGGGCCAATTGTGAGCTGCCCCATGGGTCTCCCGATCAAGGCCAGATGCAACAGAGCCTGGACTCGAACCCAGAATCTCCGGTCGCACAGCTAGCACTGCAATGCAGTGTCTTAGACCACTGCGACACCCGGGAGGCGTGATTTTAAACCTAACCATAAATTAAGACCAAAAAGCACATTTTTGTTTTCATTAATTTGTACAATAATGATAACCAATTTTTACTTTGCAGCTGGCCCAGCTAGCAGAAATCGCTCAGTTCTGCCTCCAGGGGAAGATTCATGACAATTAACTTCAACCTGTGTAACAGGGTTGACGAATTCATCTTGAAATCATCCATAAATAGACCTGTGACAAGCTTTTTGTGTGCAACTTGGAGGGGCAATTTTAAACAAGATAAACAAAAACATGTCATTGTTAAAAACATTCTAGACTGCCTATCCATGGGTCACAGGGTTGACGTGTTATATTCGAACCGCTCAGTTCTCCACCACAAAATGGCCACAAAGAATAGAACCGACTCACCCGATGATACACTGTGATTTGACTACTAGATGTTAAATCTTTCTTTTGTAAAAAAAAAAAAAAAACATTTAAAAAGGAATACTTTCACCATATTGAAACGAGAGTCCAGTTCACTTAACAGAGTTGACCTCAAAGTGAATCACTAATCACATTAAATAAATAATAATCTTCAGAAATGACATTGTCAAAGCAACAAAAATAACTAGGGCTTTTACAATGATGTTGGGGTTAAGTGTGTCAGAATCTTCCTAGAAGTCACAGAGGGACATGTCAAAATGCTGAATTTGGGCACTTCAGCAAGTCTTTATTCATGTAAAAATCAGATTGATTGAATTTTCCATGTGGTCTATATTAAAGGGCACTTAATGTATTATATCAGGCCTTGAAAATGTCTTATTTGTGCACAATTTCTACTAAAAATATCAAAGGGACACAAAAAGCAATCATTTCGTGGAACGACCAAGGGAAGTTTCATTTTTTTTAGGGGGGGGGGGTATGTTCCTTGTTCCTCTGTAATTGTCTCACTCATCATTATTCATGATTCAGTCATGATTATCTATAATCATAGTAGAATCAACATTAATGTTGAAGTTTTCAGAAACTTTTTCTATTCTTATTTACAATAAAAGTGACTCAAAAATAACATAATACACTATTACTCATTCAGTTCCTGTTGGGCAAAACATAATCCAAAATACAACCAAAACAAACTGCAAATGCATCCAAGTTTGTAGAGCAACACGCTTGATGTGGTCATTGTGTGCTAGGAATATGAGACCAAATACCAAACTTTTGACCATTTTTATACACAGTGAATTTGTCCAAATATTGTGAGGAAAAAAACTTATTCAAATAGGAGGTCTAGATACATAAAGTGCTTTCATTTCTAAAAGGTAAAACAGATATGCATGTAAATACCCTCCAATGCAAGGTGACTCTGTACTGTCGCTTCATATGAAGAATATGGTCTCAAATAAATAAAAAATTGTGGATTATAGAGAAAAATGTTACAATTTCATCTTCAGTGTTCAAATAAACATGCAGGGAAGTGTACATACAACACTACTCCCTATATAAAAGGAGTGGTTCACAAAATAACCATGTTCCTTGACCTTTAAAAGGAGGACTCTTCTCTCCCAGGAATGTACGTCCTCCATTAACCATTGTGAGTGCACCTTGTTGTGTTACCTTGAAACAGAATCAATCTTCTATCCAGAATGAGACATACAGCAAAGGACCCAAAAGAACAGACAACAGCATACATATTCTCTTTGTTATCAACTTTGCCAAGCCATGAACTGGAAGGTAAATATAACAACTGTAATGTACAATACAACCTCAAGCTGGCAGCAAACACAACCATACATCAAAAATCCTCCCAACAAAGCTGTTAAGTAAATACCAAGTTATCCTTTACAATTCAGTTGATAATTCATGATAAAGGATGCAATTTCAGGGAGAGAGCATGAGTTCTTGGAAACAATCTGTACATAATATGTGACATGTCATTTTCCAGGAAGTAGCCTTGTAGTTTTTCAACTTTTGTAGTCTTTTTGAAAGGTGTTCAAAACGTAGGTCTTTAAATGCAAAAACTTCATAAAAAGGCATCTGACAGAAGTAAATTCATCCACAAACACAAATATAATTTTACGTACATATCTTCAATGACTGTGTTTTCACGAATTTGATGATATAATGGGCAAAGAAAGGTTTAGGGCACAAAGTAAAGTGAAAGCAGTTACTCTCACAGGGTATTCAACTCAGTTTCTTCTTTCTGTGACTTCCAAGTGAATTCTAAACACTTTCTGGACATCTTAATCCAGTTTGGCCTCAAAGACTATAGGTATCATAGTAAACGTAAATGTTGTATCCCTCCAATTAGTATGATATGTTACATTTTGTTAAGGTTACAAAAGATAGATGGTTAATTAACCCAAAAACAAAAGGAGGGAGATTGGGGAGGTTGGGGAGGATGGGTCGGCATGTATCATGAACATCTAGCAACCTAAAGGTTTCCTGTTCACCTCACCTCACCTCTATATAGACACGTGTGTGCAGTTCCAAATCATGTCCAATCAATTGAATTTACCACAGGTGTACTCCAATCAAGTTGTAGAAACATCTCAAGGATGATCAATGGGAACAGTATGCACCTGAGCTCAATTACAAATTTCATAGAAATTGGTATACTTATACTTGTGTTAATAAGGTATGTCTGTTTTTTGTTTGTTTTAATACATTTTCAAAAATCTCCCAAAACTGTTTTCGCTTTGTCATTATGGGATATTGTGTGTAGATTGACGTGTTAAAAAAATATTGAATACATTTTCGGATAAGGCTGTAACGTAACAAAATGAGCAGGGATTCTCTCTGCCCATCCAGTCCCTCTCACTCCCTACCTTCCTCCCTCTCTTCACTACCTATTCAGCTGACGTGAGACAGAGGCTGTGCTCCAAATGGCACCCTATTCACTGCGTAGAGCACTACATTTGCCCTGAAAAAAAAGTAGTGCGCTGCATAAGGAACAGGGTACTACTTGGGACTCAGACTATCAGCAGCCCAGCTGGGCACAAGGGGTTGGGGACAAACACACTCAGAGTCAACGTATTTAAATATAAAAGAGTCATATGATATCAGAAGGAAATATTCTCATCCCTTGAGACACTGACACAGGACTACATTATGTCTTCGTTCTTTGCTTTAATGTCAACAAAATATGAACAAAACCATATCACCATTGAATATGCGTCATTGCGTCTCACAGTGGCAGCGCTGTGATAGATATCTTCTGCAAGCTCTCATTGTGTGCCATTCAAAATGATGGTAAACGGAATGCTTTCTATATAACCTATTAGATTGACCACATACACCTCTCTATAACCACAGAATACATTGACTTACTTTCCACGTTCATAGAACATTAACAGAGGAACTATAAATAAGTATGTGCTTTGATTATTGATGTGGAACCAGCAATGGTTTGACCAATATGCTACCCTTTTCCATAGTATTACTTTAACCACTGCAGTGTTTCATAATCATAACGCATTAACTCAACGTGCAGCCAATCCCCTTCTTTTAGTAACAGATGTCTCTAACCTCAAACTGATGACATGAAGGCAAAAAAACATCATTTTCAGTCTGTCCATTCAAAGCCCCCTCAAAAAGTAATCACTCCCCCGCTCTAGCCCCCCTTTCACGCACAGATCTTGGCCACAGCCTTTCCCCCCACGACAACATATTAAGCTCTGTTCCCGAATCCTCCGGCCTAGCTGTTGGGGACTTACATAAGCTGCTTACTGTGCCTGCTTCCTCCCTACAACTCCAGCTGCGGACCTTTGGTCATGTGTGTGTGTGTGTGTGTGTGCCTGTGCCTGTGTCTCTGTGTGGTCTGTGTGTGGATGTGGTGATGGCATTTCTGTATAAGTGTGTGTTTGTGTGGGGGCGTGTCCTCTCTCGCTCTGTGTGTGGATGTGATGATGGCAGGTCTGCGTGCATATGTGTGTGTGTGTGTGTGTGTGTGTGGGGGGGGGGACTATGCATTACTCCCATCAGAACTATGCATTCCCATGTGATGACACTTTCCACCTTTTGAATAGATTCCCCCATTTAAATAGGGTTGACTGTAATCAAAACTTCAATTGAACAAAACATTCTGTCACATATATCATACCGTTCTCTGATAGTTATGGTGGTAACCTTAGCTAAGGAGACAGAGACTCTGTCTACTGTAGATGCCATAAATTCTGAACTGTGCCATCTACTGTAACAGAGCCATGTCATGTATGCACATGGCACCGATAAGATTACGAACCCAGCGTAAGTGTCTAACCACTCGAAACATGCCTTTTGTAAGGGGTGCGTAACTGGTGGCAGGGAAGTCAGATGCAGGAGAGCAGAACTGGGTAATAACCGGAGCAGTTTAATTATCAAAACCAACGGCAAACAGAATAACAAAATATGGGTAGAAAACCCGTTGCGCACCAGTCAAAATGTGCACAAGCACTTACAACAAACAATTTCACACACAGACATGGGGGGGAACAGACGGTTAAATACACAACAAGTAATGAGGGATATGAAAACCAGGGGTGTGGGAAAACAAGACAAAACAAATGGAAAATGAAAGGTGGATCGGCGATGGCTAGAAGACTGGTGACGTTGACCACAGAACGCCACCCGAACAAAGGAGAGGAACTGACTTCGGCGGAAGTTGTGACACCTTTGTTAAGTGGTGGATGAAATTTGAATGTCAGTATACCGGAAACGTAGTTTAAGGACACAAACACACGCAACGATGGTTGGTGGAAAATTCTCCTTCGATCCCACTTTAAGAACAAGATATAGTATGCATATCTTGTTCTAAAACCTAAGACCGCTAGTGGGTGTATCAAAAGTCAAAAGTTTGGACACACCTACTCATTCATGGGTCTTTCTTTATTTTTACTATTATCTACATTGTAGAATAATAGTGTAGACATCAAAACTATGAAATAACATGTATGGAATCATGTAATAACCAAAAAAAGTGTTAAACAAATCAACATTTATTTAATATTTTAGATTATTCAAAGTAGTCACCCTTTGCCTTGATGACAGCTTGACACACTCTTGGCATTCTCTCAACCAGCTTCATGATGAATGTTTTTCCAACAGTCTTGAAGGAGTTCCCATATTGCTGAGCACTTGTTGGCTGCTTTTCCTTCACTCTTTGGTCCAACTCATCCCAAACCATCTCAATTAGGTTGAGGTCAAGTGATTGTGGAGGCCAGGTAATCTGACGCAACACTCCATCACTCTCCTTGGTCAAATAGACCTTACTCAGCCTGGAGGTGTGTTTTGGGGATTTTTTCCTATTGAAAAACAAATGATAGTCACACTAAGCGCAACCAGATGGGATGGCGTATCGCTGCAGAATTCTATGGTAGCCATGTTGGTTAAGTGTGCCTTGAATTCTAAATAAATCACTAAAAGTGTCACCAGCAAAGCACCCCCTCACCATCACACCTCCTCCTCCATGCTTCACAGTGGGAACCACACATGCGGAGATGATCCTTTCACCTACTCTGCGTCTCACAAAGACACGGCAGTTGGAATCAAAAATCTCAAATTTGGACTCACCAGACCAAAGTACAGATTTCCACTGGTCTATTGTCCATTAGTCGTGTTTCTTTGCCCAAGCAAGTCTCTTCTTATTATTGTTGTCCTTTAGTAGTGGTTTCTTTGCAGCAATTCAACCATGAAGGCCTGATTCATGCAGTCTCCTCTGAACCGTTGATGTTGAGATGTGTCTGTTACTTGAACTCTGTGAAGCATTTATTTGGGGTTGGTAACTCTAATGAACTGATCCTCTGCAACAGAGGTAACTCTGGGTCTTCCTTTCCTGTGGGGGTCCTCATGAAAGCCAGTTTCATCATAGCACTTGATGGTTTTGCGACTGCACTTGAAGAAACTTTTTGTATACCAACCCTACCTTGTAGTAGTAAAAAATAAAGAAAAACCCTGGAACTTTTGACTGGTACTGAATATACACACATACACCCCCCCCCTCCCCCCTCCTTGGGTTGTTACCATTTGCTGAGCTGGAAGGAACACAAAAGAACACACTGAACCACGGAGGGGATTTAAACAGATTTATTTATAGTAAATCATGTGTTAGCAATATTTTCTCTGGAAGGAATTTTCTTGTTGAGTCCACCGTGGATTATGCAAGCCCAGCAAGAGTGTGTGTGTGTGTTTGTGTGAGTGAGTGAGTGCCCATACTAGTGTACTACATACTTAAACTGCATACTACACAGAGTATCCAAAACATTAAGCAAGTGCAACTCAATATTATGAAGGTGTTCCTAATGTTTTGTACACTCATAGTAATTTAAATAGATTTGCCTGAATTTTTTATTTATTTAAATATATTAAAAAGCAGCTTTTCTGTTGTTGAAATGGTGTGGGTGTACCCCAACAGCAGAATGGTGTGGGCGTATACCTACATCCTGGTTGAGGCTGTTCTAAGGGCAAAAAAAGGGGGCGGGGGGAGTGCAACTCAATATTAGGAAGGTGTTCCTAACGTTTGATATACTCAGTGTATGTACTAATTGCCGCATACTATTTAGCACGCAGCGTTTATTAAAGAGTATGCAGTGTGCCACGGCAGCAACGTAGTAGCGGCTTCTGACTAGCTGAGTAGGTGGGGCGGGGCCGAGTGCAGGTGGATTTTTCCAAATTCAACAGACATGCATTGCATTAACCAGCCTGATAATAGCTCATTTACAACTCTGAATAAACTCTGAATAGAATAGGAATGCAGCCTACTCAGGCTGGTTATAGGCAGACTATTACATTCAATCTATACCGTAACCAATATCGCCCATCTATCTTAAAAAGGATTGAAGACAGAAACATATCATTTGGTTCCATTTCAACATATTAGTGAAACCAAAGTGTTCTAACATAGGTCTATATAAATTAAATCACATAGTTTATACACACACCAAAACGAATCAAATGTTCAAATCAAAAGTCTATTGCACAGAATAACGTGGACAGTCAGGTACAGGACATGGCAATTTCAGAACCGCTGGACAGTCAGGTACAGGACATGGCAAATTCAGAACCGTGGACAGTCAGGTACAGGACATGGCAAATTCAGAACCGCTGGACAGTCAGGTACAGGACATGGCAAATTCAGAACCGTGGACAGTCAGTTACAGGACATGGCAAATTCAGACCGCTGGACAGTCAGGTACAGGCCATGGCAAATTCAGAACCGCTGGACAGTCAGGTACAGGACATGGCAAATTCAGAACCGCTGGACAGTCAGGTACAGGACATGGCAAATTCAGAACCGCTGGACAGTCAGGTACAGGACATGGCAAATTCAGAACCGCTGGACAGTCAGGTACAGGACATGGCAAATTCAGAACCGCTGGACAGTCAGGTACAGGACATGGCAAATTCAGAACCGCTGGACAGTCAGGTACAGGACATGGCAAATTCAGAACCGCTGGACAGTCAGGTACAGGACATGGCAAATTCAGAACCGCTGGACAGTCAGGTACAGGACATGGCAAATTCAGAACCGCTGGACAGTCAGGTACAGGACATGGCAAATTCAGAACCGCTGGACAGTCAGGTACAGGACATGGCAAATTCAGAACCGCTGGACAGTCAGGTACAGGACATGGCAAATTCAGAACCGCTGGACAGTCAGGTACAGGACATGGCAATTTCAGAACTGCTGGACAGTCAGGTACAGGACATGGCAAATTCAGAACCGCTGGACAGTCAGGTACAGGACATGGCAAATTCAGAACCGCTGGACAGTCAGGTACAGGACATGGCAAATTCAGAACCGCTGGACAGTCAGGTACAGGACATGGCAAATTCAGAACCGCTGGACAGTCAGGTACAGGACATGGCAAATTCAGAACCGCTGGACAATCAGGTACAGGACATGGCAAATTCAGAACCGCTGGACAGTCAGGTACAGGACATGGCAAATTCAGAACCGCTGGACAGTCAGGTACAGGACATGGCAAATTCAGAACCGCTGGACAGTCAGGTACAGGACATGGCAAATTCAGAACCGCTGGACAGTCAGGTACAGGACATGGCAATTTCAGAACTGCTGGACAGTCAGGTACAGGACATGGCAAATTCAGAACCGCTGGACAGTCAGGTACAGGACATGGCAAATTCAGAACCGCTGGACAGTCAGGTACAGGACATGGCAAATTCAGAACCGCTGGACAGTCAGGTACAGGACATGGCAAATTCAGAACCGCTGGACAGTCAGGTACAGGACATGGCAAATTCAGAACCGCTGGACAATCAGGTACAGGACATGGCAAATTCAGAACCACTGGACAGTCAGGTACAGGACATGGCAAATTCAGAACCGCTGGACAGTCAGGTACAGGACATGGCAAATTCAGAACCGCTGGACAGTCAGGTACAGGACATGGCAAATTCAGAACCGCTGGACAGTCAGGTACAGGACATGGCAAATTCAGAACCGCTGGACAGTCAGGTACAGGACATGGCAAATTCAGAACCGCTGGACAGTCAGGTACAGGACATGGCAAATTCAGAACCGCTGGACAGTCAGGTACAGGACATGGCAAATTCAGAACCGCTGGACAGTCAGGTACAGGACATGGCAAATTCAGAACCGCTGGACAGTCAGGTACAGGACATGGCAAATTCAGAACCGCTGGACAGTCAGGTACAGGACATGGCAAATTCAGAACCGCTGGACAGTCAGGTACAGGACATGGCAAATTCAGAACCGCTGGACAGCAACATAATAAACTAAAGTGATAATTGGTATTGAGATCAGAATGACTGCTAAGGCTTGATCCATCAATGGAATAATTAAATAGGTAGCCTATAAAACCAAAACAATCCGTATGTTCCAATCAACATGTCCGAATAACATGACATCATAGCGCAGCCACACCCCGAGTCCACGGAGCTGACACATTCAGAAATAAAAAAGATGCTTAGCATTTTGTTTAAAAGCTCTGACTAAGGCCAAGAGAACAAAGAAACACTTTTCAATGAGAAAACAGAAATCCACTTTGGGTAATAAAAAAAAAAAGTACTTCTGTTTTCAAAGATGTAGCCTACGATTCAATACTTGTGATCGTTTTAAGGAGAACAAGAAGTACTCAGCCTACATTTGAACACCACCTCAGAAGCTTCTCTTATGTGGCATCTTCCCAATAAAGTAGCCGAGTTTTGTTGTTTGGCTACTTGAAGAGAACTAGCGCCTATCGCTCGCAGCCCACCTCGTCCAATGCATTGTGGGAAAGTATGCATCGAATTCTCGTAGATGGAGAGCCGAAATGAGCATAACATCCTGGCATTTAAACCATACTCGATTTGTGTCATGCGCGATTGGGTTGTTTCCTATTATTCATTGATTTCGGTAGCTCATCCCTATATCTAATTGATCAGCTGTTGTCAAAGCCAGAAGGAGTATGACATTTAGGCATTTGAAGTATACTCGATTTTCGAAATGTCGCATACTATTTAATTTTTTCCCCATACTCAAACTCTCTAGGATGCTACTATCCTACTCTCTAGGATGCACATACGGATATTCGGACACATCCAGTGAGTGAGAGTGAGTGACTGACAGACCAAGTATTTTTTGTGTGCAAGGGACAAAGAGAGCGAGAGACGACTTTAACCCCGTTGGATGTATTCAGAGAGATGGTTACGTTACTTACATTGCTCAGGTTAAGGTCAAGAGAAATACGAGGTGGCATTTTGACCTTCTTCAGTCTCACCTGGCTTGTGATTTAGATTCTTATCTAAATGTTACTGGATGTGTGCAGTAGCATAATACCAAGGGTCCAGGACAAACCGATTTTTCTATCCAGCTTGGAATGCGTGGCCAATCTAAGAGTTTGACTTTATACTGCAATCCTTCACACTCACAAAGTGTGTGTCTGTGTGCTTTGTGTGTTTTTATACTGAGTGTGTGAGCCCACATGTGTGATATGTGGCATGTGTGTACACATTTGTAATAAATGTATGTGAGAAAGAATGTGAGCACATGTGTGTGTGTTTGTGTTTGTGTGTGTGCATGCATGAACGCATATGTGTGTTTCCCAGTAACCTGATCAGTATTTTCATATTGTAATGGTATTTGGCCAGCTGGTGGTCTGGCTGGCTATATACTCCACTCACTGACCTAGATGATCGGCTGTGTGTTTACTTTATGGTATCAGTTGCCAACCAGACCTGGGTTCAAATACCATTTGAAATGATTTCAAATACTTTATCTGTTGTTGATTGAGCCTCCCTGTTGCAATGGAACTAACAGGGAATGTCCCAAAATGTAAACCCTGTACACCTGGCACTCCAGGCAGGCTACAGCAAACATAAATATTTCAAATAGTAATTGAACCCAGGTATTTTTACAACATGTCTCTCTTTGATTGGTGTGAAGTTGAATACTGATTAGTGTTTTTATTATTTCCAGTCAACAGAAATACTGTCATCATGTTGATTCATTATCGATAATATTGTTTTGTTCAGCATCCGCATTAGATTTAGTTCTGATCACAAGCTGATTGAGGAAAGGAAGCCACAGCTACGGTGTCCATATTAGGAGCGCTTCTGTCTCAGCAGGACTTGCATCAGCCTTATCATGTGAGACTTAGACTGTTCTAATATGGACCACATTAGTGGATAACCTGGTTCTCCAGGTTATGATAAGTCAAAAACGATACAGTCATTATCATGCTCAGTAGAACTTGTCAAAGTGCAGTAATGGCATGATGTGGACTTCAACCCTCACCTATCAATAATCTGGTCAGGCCTTTACTCCGTGGAGGGATTGTGATACTGACCTTTCCATTTAACACATTTACAACCTGGAGTGTGGGTGTGTGTGTGTTTGCGTGTGTGTGTTTGTGCGTGTGTGTGAACAGCCTCCCTCAAAGGTGACATTTGTTCTCAAATGTGAAGGCTTTGGGAAGGTCATATGGAAATCATTTGTACACCGAGTCGACTTCATATGAAGCAACAACAGAACACAGTACACTGTGCCCTACTGAAACAGTACAGTGTGTGTGGATGCATCTATTTATGTGTTTACCAGGGAGCACGTGAAATTTCGCACCAGATTTTGCATTAGTTAGAGAGTCAAGTCCCTGATTACCTTTGTCACGTTAGTCTGACATCATCAGGCTTGTTTTTGCATCAAACCAGCTCCTGAGGCAACAATGAATGAGATTGTGTCCTGTCTACCATAGTCCTGCGGGATGTTCTGTTGACTTGTGCATCATTACACACACGGAAACCCAGAGGTAGAGGTGAGGTCGCAGCAAGGGCCATTGATCTATATGTTCAATTCACAGTTATGCTGTAGCTAGTGACCTACCAACCACAAACAATCAGTCAAACACTGCCTCCAGGTCATACTATGCCTATAGGTCAAAGGTTAGACATCAATGAGGTGGAAGGTCTCACAAATCTCCCTTTAAGTCTGGCTGGCCCTCGCTTCATACTCGTCGCCAAACCCACTGGCTCCAGGTCATCTACAAGACCCTGCTAGGTAAAGTCCCCCCTTATCTCAGCTCGCTGGTCACCATAGCAGCACCCACCTGTAGCTCGCGCTCCAGCAGGTATATCTCTCTGGTCACCCCCAAAACCAATTCTTCCTTTGGCTGCCTCTCCTTCCATTTCTCTGCTGCCAATGACTGGAACGAACTACAAAAATCTCTGAAACTGGAAACACTTATCTCCCTCACTAGCTTTAAGCACCAGCTGTCAGAACAGCTCACAGATTACTGCACGTGTACATAGCCCATCTATAATTTAGCCCAAACAACTACCTCCTCCCCCTACTGTATTTATTTATTTTGCTCCTTTGCACCCCATTATTTCTATCTCTACTTTGCACATTCTTCCACTGCAAATCTACCATTCCAGTGTTTTACTTGCTATATTGTATTTACTTCGCCACCATGGCCTTTTTTTGCCTTTACCTCCCTTATCTCACCTCATTTGTTCACATTGTATATTGACTTATTTTTCTACTTTTTCTACCTGGTTAAATAAAGGTGAAATAAACATTTAAAAAGTCATTTTCGGTGGCAGTGGCTGAGTCTGCACAGCTGAGTAACTTGGCGTACCCTCTCGTCCCTACTGTGACATTTTGAATCAGCTGTGCTGCGCTAGTCTACACTTTGTTTTGTCACCCGATAGGTCCACAGCCACAAGACCCCCTAGTCCGACTGCATATAGCATTACGTGGCCCTGTGGCAAGGCTTAGTCTCAGATGAAAAACCCAGAAGCAGACATTGGAGCAGACCTGGGTTTGAATACTATTTGAAATCTTTCCAATACTGTGAGTGTTTGCTCTAGCCTGCCTAGAGTGCCAGTAGGCCAGTACAGTTCTGGTATTATCATCACTGTTTGACGAAAACCCCTTACAGGTATCTCCAAAACAGAAACGTTTTAGGAAATTGAAAAAATGAAAATATTTTCCCACGAATGAACATACAATTACGAATTTTCAGAAGCTATTTTGAATACATATTCTTGATCCTAGAGTCATGAAATGTACATTGAGGGGAGTTACTACTTTCAATACATGTAAAAACTATTATTTTTTTTGCAAAACTGCTTCAAGATTTTTATCAAACAGCAACGCTATTCTATTGGTCTACTACGCCAGGCAAGCTTAATCAAGCACAGATAAAGTAAATGATTTCAAATAGTATTTGAACCCAGGTCTGGTGACAAGGGTGGGTCTCAGATGACAAACAAACAGATGCTGGTACTGTAGGCTATGTGGTGCCAGACAGCCAGACAGGAGAGGGCCTAGGCTATCCACAAACCAGATGTCTTGGATGTACTGTACATGCAATGTAATGTGGAATGGTTGTTTTTCTCCAACTGCTCTCAGTTGAAATTCAAAACATTCCCTGATGATTTTGGATGCCATTAAGAATTCCCTCTTTTATGATTCGCAATCCCAGAATCCCTTCGAGGCTTCTGCAAACTTGAGGGGAAATCCTTCCTCTCTTCTTATGGAATATTGGCTTGCTTGCTTTGTTGTTCGTGTACAAACAGTTCCAAGCAGACTTTCATGTTCTCAGTGATGAAGTATTCTGACTGATGATCAGGTCTGTTCATTTGCAGTGGAATGACGTTTCCCCACCTTTCCATTGAAAATTGAATTTACAACAACAGCTTTGAAACCCTCTGGATCAAAGCTGTGCAGTAGATTATTATCTCACTCACCTTGGAGACCTAGATACCAGCTTTGATTTAATATAGAGCTCTATAAAAAAGTGACTTGATAATGAATGTGGTGAGAGCATGTTCAGGAGGCAGCTGTTGTGAAACGTTGCTTATAGACATGCATGAATAGAGCTGACGTGATTCCTTGAATCTACATGTCAGACAGAGATGTTTGGTCTGCATAATATTTCTATCTGCTAAACACTAATCCCCAGAAACCCCCAGTATATCCCTGTTGGTTGAGATAATGGAATAATGGGGTAAAGTGGGGTGTGTATGTGTGTGAACGTGCTCAGGGACAGGGAAGCAGGGATTCTGGACAGCTGGGGAGTGGACCACCATGCTATCAGGGCGTCACTCCATTTCCTGGATGACAAACTAAAATGAACCCCTGAGACAGGTCAGTGGGTCATCTTCACCTCCTCCCATCTCCCCTTCACCCTCAGTCACCTCTTCACCATCGGATCACCGGACGAACAACAGGAGGGATTGTTTGGAATGGGAAGGTCCTCCTGATGTTTTTGTCGTTTGAAGTTTTTCTTCCCCTTCCCGGGCCACTGACAGGACACGAACCCAGGTTTGTTATTACAGTCCCTCCCTCCCTTTCACCCTGCCTCTCTCCCCCCTCCCCAACTCCCTCACATTGGGGTCCAGCGGGGCAGAAGCCTTTAGTTTCATTGTTCATTGGACAGAGGGCAGGGGTAAGGGGACAGGGAGACAGGCGGTGGGCTGCATAACTCCCTGACCCAGGCGGGGACAGAGAGACACACCCAGTGTAGCAGCCAGACGCAGACTATAGACACCCCAGAGACACAACAGGGACTGAGACTGCTGTAATTTAAAAGGCTCTGACAGCAGCTGATAACCTTTACCCCTGTGGAAAATCAAGATCAGAAACTACAAGAGCTCACTTTTGGATTTTTATTTATTTTACTAGGCAAGTCAGTTAAGAACAGCTTCTTATTTTCAATGACAGCCTAGGAACAGTGGGTAGGGGCAGAACAACATATGTTTAACATGTCAGCTCGGGGATTCAGTCTTGCAACCTTTTGGTTACTAGTCCAATGCTCTAACCACTAGGCTACCTGCCTGAGAACAAAATGAGAATGGGGAGAATCCCACTAGATCCAGTGTCTTTATTTTTACATAACTGATATGGCCTAAATTATCAATGTACCATTTTTGTGCCTTAGTGACATTAAACTGGTTTGCCGGTTTTGTCCAATTTCCTGTCCAAACTAATGGATGGGCTAACCTTTCTAATGGAGATGAAAAGCTACCTCACTTTTCTGTAGAAGGTAATGTTCTCTATTTGTCCAGTCTCAATGTATTAATCCCACCATTATCAATTAGTGTGTTCTCTCCGTTGAAATGACCAAAACAAAACAAAAAATCGACATAATGCCAATATGATTCAGAGCCTGAGAGGGTCATGTAGGGCGCTATAAAATCTGTGATACGGAGAACGCACACAGAATCACGGAATTCAGGCAATAAAACGGAATTCGACAATATCAGGAATGTAATTGAACTTAGTAGGGAATCAACTAAATGTATTGAACGTTTATCATAAGACGTGAACAGAATGATAGAAGCCGTTAGCCATGATGCTAATGAAAAATCTTCTGGTAGGCGGAAGGGCTTTCCCAAAAACCTTCTCATTGAAATATTAACAAAGTAGCCTATGCTTACCTGGCAGAATGACATCATGATTATATTCATCAATCCAGTGGGTATTTGTTTTGCCAACTCTACCGTCACACGTGCGCCATAAAAACATTGCTAAACAACAGCCTCTTGCTGTGTGCACACTGGAATTAAAGGGTCACTACACCCCAAAATCAAAATTTCTCTGATTTTTCCCAGACCTCAAAAGTGGTCTCCTGATGTGGTTGAAGCAATGTTGTGGAATTAGAACATCCGATTGAGTTCTTTTTTCTATTAAAAACGTGTGATTTAGAGAGCAGGGGAAAACGGAAACCTAGAAGAACTAAACAAAGAAAATATAATTTTTTTTTGGGGGGGATCTACGAAATTAGGCAAGAAATACAGTTGATTTCATTGGAGGATATCGAAAGAAGAAGTGTAGTCTAGTAGGGCAACGCAGGCTGAAAGTGCTGAGTGGACAAAGAGACAAAGAGAGCGAGACATACATGTGATATTACAGGCAGATCAAGTTGGATTCTGTATATACCTCAGGGTGAAGGGTGAGAGAGTTTCATTGCTTCATGGGAGTACTGTAAAATCAGCTGGATACTGAGCAAACAAAACACATTCTCCTCACACTTGTGTTGCATAAGATCACGTGTCTCAGAGGCCGAGAGTCCCAGAGGTAGCTAAAAAAAGCCTTTTGGTCTCAATGTAATCCGTATGTTTTTAAATATTCCTTTTCAGTATGTCTGCTACAGGTCATTGAAGTCTCATGGAACTTAAGGAACGTCCAAATCGAACAATCAAAAGCACTTAACATTAAACACTCTTTTATGACCGCGTTCATAGCCTGCCATTAGAAATTTCTCTAATGATAAGCGCCTCCCACGGAAATGTATCCCAAATTGCACCCTAATTCCCTATATAGTGCACGTCTTTTGACAGGAGCCTTTGGGCCCTGATCAAAAGTAGTACCCCATATAGGGAATAGGGTGCCATTTGGGACACACACAAAGCCTCCCACAGGTATCTTTCCCCTGATCTTTTGTACAATCCAATCAGAATTTGTTTTTCCACACAGAAGGGCTTTATTATAGACATAAATACTCCCCACCCCCCCTTTGGTGATCCAGGTGAAGAAGCCAGATGTGGAGGTCCTGGGCTGGCGAGGTTACACATGGTCTGCGGTTGTGAGGCCGGTTGGACGTACTGCCAAATTCTCTAAAATGACGTTGGAGGCAGTTTATGGTAGAGAAATTAACCTTCAATTCTCTGGCAACAGCTCCGGTGGATATTCTTGCATGCCAATTGCATGCTCATTCAAAACTTGAGACATCTATGGAATTGTGTTGTGACAAAACTGCACATTTTAAATGGACCTTATATTGTCCCCAGCACAAAGTGCACCTGTGTAATGACCATGCTGTTTAATCTGCTTCTTGATATGCCACACCTGATGGATTATTTTGCCAAAGGAGAAATGCTCACTAATAGGGATGTAAACAAATTTGAGACAAATAAGCTTTTTGTTCAGTGTACTTAAGGAGATTGTCACGCCCTGGTCTTAGTATTTTGTGTTTTCTATATTTATTTGGTCAGGCCAGGGTGTGACATGGGTTTATTTTGTGTTGTGTTTATGTATGGGGGTTTTTCGTAGGTTTTGGGATTGTGGCTTAGTGGGGTGTTCTAGCAAAGTCTATGGTTGCCTGAGGCGGTTCTCAATCAGAGGCAGATGATTCTCGTTGTGTCTGATTGGGAACCATATTTAGGCAGCCATATTCTTTGAGTTTCGTGGGTGATTGTTCCTGTCTTTGTGTTTAGTTTGCACCAGTTTAGGCTGTTTCGGTTTCACATTACGTTTATTGTTTTTGTATTGTTCGTTTCATCATTTATTAAAGATGTATCGAATTAACCACGCTGCATTTTGGTCCGACTCTCCTTCGACGGAAGAAAACCGTAACAGAGATTGAGATTGTACTTTAGGACTAGAGTTTGGGAAACATCATCTGTGTGTAGATGGAGAGAAAAGTTAACTTCCAAATGGCACCATATTCCATAGGGTTCTTGTCAAAAGTAGTGTATTGTATAGGGAAAAGGGAAGCATACAAAGTCTGGTAATTGGCCCTTCTGATATGATGGAGAAAGACAGTGATCTTTCATTAAGGAAAGCACAGCTATTACAATTCAACCCTATTACTGGGATATCTTGTTCAAGTGTCCCTCTCTCTCTCTCTCTCTCTCTCTCTCTCTCTTTCGGTCTTTCTCTATGTTATTATTTCTGTCCTTATCTGAATATCTGGATGTCTTTATCACACTTGAAGCCATGCACACACACGCACAACCTAATTCTCTCTCTCTCTCTCTCTCACGCTTTCTCATTTGACCCCTCAAGATTCACACAGTCGACTTCCTGTGAGACTTTGAGAATGTGAGAATTTTAAAAATTCAACCTTTATTTAACTTGGCAAGTCAGTTAAGAACAAATTCTTATATCCAATGACGGTGTAACGATGTTCGTCAGAGGAAGAAGGAGTAGACCAAAGCGCAGCGTGGTACGTGTTCATGATGTTTATTGTAACCTGAACACTGAAACAAAAACAAGTGGAACAAAATGCAACAGTTATGTCAGGTACTCACACAAAACAGAAAACAACTACCCACAAAACCCATGTGGGCAAGAGCTACCTAAGTATGGTTCTCAATCAGAGACAACGACAGACAGCTGTCCCTGATTGAGAACCATACCCGGCCAAAAACAAAGAAATACAAAAACATAGAAAAAAGAACATAGAACGCCCACCCTAGTCACAGTGACAGTACCCCCCCAAAGGTGCAGACTCTAGCCGCAAAACCTGACTCTAAAGGGGAGGGTCCAGGTGGGCCTTCTTACGGCGGTGGCTCGGGTGCGGCATGTGGACCCTGCTCCACCTCAGTCTTGGCCCACTTAGGTGGCGCCTCTGGAGCAGGGACCCTCGCAGCGAGCCCCGGACTGAGGACCCTCGTAGAGGGCGCCACTGGACTGCGGGGCGCCTCTGGACTGAGGGGCGCCTCTGGACTGAGGGGCTGCGATTCTGGAAGCTCCAGAGTGAAGGGCGACTCTGGCAGCTCCGGAGTGAGGCGCGGCTCTGGCAGCTCCGGAGTGAAGGGCGGCTCTGGCAGCTCCGGAGTGAAGGGCGGCTCTGGCAGCTCCGGAGTGAAGGGCGACTCTGGAAGCTCCGGAGTGAAGGGCGGCTCTGGCAGCTCCGAAGTTAAGGGCGGCTCTGGCAGCTCCGGAATGAAGGGCGGCTCTGGCAGCGCCGGACTGACGGGTGGCTCTGGCAGCTCCGGACTGACGGGCAGCTCTGGCAGCTCCGAACTGACGGGCGGCACTGGCAGCTCCGGACTGACGGGCGGCTCTGGACTGAGGGGCTGCGATTCTGGCAGCTCCGGAGTGAAGGGCGACTCTGGCAGCTCGGGAGTGAAGGGCAGCTCTGGCAGCTCCGGAGTGAAGGGCGGCTCTGGCAGCTCCGGAGTGAAGGGCGGCTCTGGCAGCTCCGGAGTGAAGGGCGGCTCTGGCAGCTCCGGAGTGAAGGGCGGCTCTGGCAGCTCCGGACTGAAGGGCGGCTCTGGCAGCGCCGGACTGACGGGCGGCTCTGGCAGCTCCGGCCTGACGGAAGGCTCTGGCAACTCCGGACTGACGGGCGGCTCTGGACTGAGGGGCGCCTCTGGACTGAGGGGCTGCGATTCTGGCAGCTCCGGAGTGAAGGGCGGCTCTGGCAGCTCCGGAGTGAAGGGCGGCTCTGGCAGCTCCGGAGTGAAGGGCGGCTCTGGCAGCTCCGGAGTGAAGGGCGGCTCTGGCAGCTCCGGAGTGAAGGGCGGCTCTGGCAGCTCCGGAGTGAAGGGCGGCTCTGGCAGCTCCGGAGTGAAGGGCGGCTCTGGCAGCTCCGGACTGAAGGGCGGCTCTGGCAGCGCCGGACTGACGGGCGGCTCTGGCAGCTCCGGACTGACGGAAGGCTCTGGCAACTCCGGACTGACGGGCGGCTCTGGACTGAGGGGCGCCTCTGGACTGAGGGGCTGCGATTCTGGCAGCTCCGGAGTGAAGGGCGGCTCTGGCAGCTCCGGAGTGAAGGGCGGCTCTGGCAGCTCCGGAGTGAAGGGCGGCTCTGGCAGCTCCGGAGTGAAGGGCGGCTCTGGCAGCTCCGGAGTGAAGGGCGGCTCTGGCAGCTCAGGAGTGAAGGGCGGCTCTGGCAGCTCCGGAGTGAAGGGTGGCTCTGGCAGCTCTGGAGTGAAGGGCGGCTCTGGCAGCTCCGGAGTGAAGGGCGGCTCTGGCAGCTCCGGAGTGAAGGGCGGCTCTGGCAGCTCCGGAGTGAAGGGCGGCTCTGGCAGCGCCGGACTGACGGGCGGCTCTGGACTGAGGGGCGCCTCTGGACTGAGGGGCTGCGATTCTGGCAGCTCCGGAGTGAAGGACGACTCTGGCAGCTCCGGAGTGAAGGGCGGCTCTGGCAGCTCCGGACAGGAGGGCGGCTCTGGCAGCTCCGGACAGGAGGGCGGCTCTGGCAGCTCCGGACAGGAGGTTGGCTCTGGCAGCTCCGGACAGGAGGGAGACTTGTTTCTGGGAGCAGGCACAGGACTCACCAGGCTGGGGAGACATACAGGCGGCCTCTTCCTTGGCCGAGGCACTGGATACACAGGGCATTGGAGGCGCACTGGCGGTCTCAACCGCATAGCTGGCCCCCCCGTTCTGGCTGGATGCCAGCTTCCACCCGGAAAATGTGGGATGCTGGCACCGAGCACACCGGCCTGTGAATACTCGACCAAGACACAGTGGGCATCAGCCCATAGCACGAGGCCTGACCTGTCACCTGCTCGCCCTGGAAGCACGGGGAGCGGGCTCAGGTCTCCAACATAACTCCGCCACACTCCCTGTGTGCCCCCCCCCACAATTTTTGGGGGGCTACCTCTCGGGCTTCCTTGCCAGCCGTGTTCCCTCAAATCGCTGGCTCCCTTTTCCTGTTGCCTCCACTCTCCTGGCTGCCTCCACCTGTTCCCATGGGAGGCGATCCCTTCCAGCCAGAATCTCCTCCCATGTGTAGGATCCCTTGCCGTCCAGAATGTCCTCCCATGTCCATTCCTCCTTATAGCGCTGCTCCTCCTTCCCACGCTGCTTGGTCCTTTGGTGGTGGGTAGTTCTGTAACGATGTTCGTCTGAGGAAGAAGAAGTAGAAGGAGGAGAAGGAGTAGACCAAAGCGCAGCGTGGTACGTGTTCATGATGTTTATTGTAACCTGAACACTGAAACAAAAACAAAAGTGGAACAAAACAGTTCTGTCAGGTACTCACACTAAACAGAAAACAACTACCCACAAAACCCATGTGGGCAAGAGCTACCTAAGTATGGTTCTCAATCAGAGACAACGACAGAAAGCTGTCCCTGATTGAGAACCATACCTGGCCAAAAACAAAGAAATACAAAAACATAGAAAAAAGAATATAGAACGCCCACCCTAGTCACACCCTGGCCTAACCAAACTAGAGAATAAAAAGCCTCTCTATGGCCAGGGCGTGACAGATGGCCTACCCTGGAATTCTGGGCCAATTGTGCGCCGCCCTTTGGGACTTCCAATCATGGCCAGATGTGATGCAACTCATTAGAGCATATAATTTAGCAGAACACAGCAGGAACACCTTAATGACCTCATACTTTGATATGAGTACGTAGTAATCTAGATCCAAATGAATTCCCCTAGACATGGTGAAAACATTGTGGTGTAATACAGTGGTGTGGGATTTTTGTGTACTGGCATTACCATAATACAGGGATCATCAACTACATTCAGCCACAGGCCAATTTTTTGGGGGAGCGGATGGTTGGGGGCCAGAACATAATTACAAATAATATAGAAATAGACCGCAAGAAGATATAATAATTGACTAAAACATACACCTCTATACAGAGGCGATTTTAGCATGTAAATCTTTTAGATGCATGCCAGAAAAGCCACAACACAATACTAAACAATACATTAATTGCACAATAACAGTGACAAGTGGTGCCCACAAACTGTTAGGGCGTACATAAAGCTGTCTCAACAGCAGAGCTTTCTTTTCAGTACCATGGAGTGAGTCCTTACCACCGCTACACCTGGCTATCAGCGGAGACTTGTCTGGCAGCGAAACAGTTCATTCAGCCTCATTTACTACCTTTAAAAAAAACATAGCTGATATGGCTGACAATATCTTCCTGGCAGATTACATAATTTCTGCAGCAGCATATGAGACACCTTGCTGTGCGCACGGTCCTTCGTTGGCAAATTTTGTCATCAAAGAAAGAGAAAGATTTACAATTCCCGAGTTGGATGACCGTTTAAAACGTTTTTCTCCAGCGCGTTTATTCCCGACTTCCCAGTTGCAATGCTTGCGGTTAGTCACTGTCATGATTCCTTCCAAACAACTCATTGTTGAATTTGCGATTTCCAACTTGTTGTGTAATGTTTACGTCCAGTGGCCGATGAGCACCGATATGTTTTATCCAAATGTATCTTCATTATTTCTCTTCATATGACAAGGATTAAAAAGGATTTGCCAGTAGATTGTCGACGTGATTAATGATGATGACCGCTAGCTAAGATTCTGAAAGTAATCAGTCCAATCAAAGCTTCTATAGATCTTACGTGATTTGACGTCATTTTATCAGTGGCCGATGACCTTGAGCCTTCTTGGAAGGGCACATCTAATCTAAGTCTACGGCAGGACCCAAAGGGAACATTCTTGATGTCTACCCTCACTAAAGGCGGGTGACGTAGTGTTCCCATGAGTGACAGAACACCGAGCCAATCACGGTGCAATGCTGAGCCAATCACGGTGCAATGCTCCTATTTTCTACTGGCCTGCTCCACCACCAGAGAAAGCACTGAGCTAGGCTGAAAGACCTGCATTTTAGAGCTGCCTGTTTGTACGCAGCTTTATTAACTGAATAATATATATATATTTTTTTTACATTGTCTGCAAACTGATATGTGACACGTATTTATGGCAAATAGCATGCAAAGCCCAATTTTTTAAAAACAACATTTTTTTTTTGCAAAACATGTGGGGCTCAAAACAGGTGCGGCTCTGTTTGCGCTCCAAATTACACTCTATTCCCTACATAGAGCATTACTTTTGACCTGAGCCATGTGGGCCCTATTCCCTATAGTGAAACATTTGTACACTTAGAGTTGCAAAATCCCCGTAATATGAAAATAATCCTGGTTGGAAGAATCGTGGAATCAGGAGGGAATCAATAGGATATCTAGGATACCGCTAACCTTTCTGAAAAACGTGGAAAATTTGGGAAAGTTACTGGAATTTTGTTTGCAACCCTAAGTGCGCTATAGGGAATAGAGTGTGATTTGGGGCGCAATCTGTATTGTGTGGACAGGATTACGCATTATACGGGTGTCACGGCATTCTGTGTACCCCACCACAACAACAGAGAGAGAGTGACTTCTAGCCAAGTGAATTGCTGCAATTGGTGGTGTGACTGAGTGTAGACAAGGAGGGAGGGAGAGCATGGAAACAATAGTCTAGGGTTCGGCTGCCGATTGTACTTCAGACGACATGATAGCCATGACAAATCTGTGCCCGTTTGTATGGGCTGAAGTGTCCTCACATCTAACCTGTAATAAGAGTCTATGGCAGCACTTTAAAGGCAATCTGGTTGGCACCACTTCAGGATCGGTCGAAGCGTACACAATTGTTACCCAGGGGAAAATGGGGGAGAGTCATGCTTTCCCCCCTTCAGTTAGGGGTTGGCTTTAGTATTTTTCAATTTTGTCCAGGGGAGGGTCATGTCATTTGTATGAAATGTCATATCGCTCTGGGTTTCAGAATTAGCTGCTTATCATAGTATCTTGATGTGTGCCCGATGATGCCTGTCATCCCTGATTCCCTGCAGGGCGCGCAATATCAAGTGCACCAAGTGTGGTTTCAGTAAAACAATGAATAGCCAATACTATAGGTCTAAGCCGTATGAAGAGCGTGCTCAGAGAAGCACAGGGCAAAATTCGAAGAAAATGTACTTCCTTCCCAAGTTTATTTTGCCCTGCTGGGATGGTGTGTATAAAACTAAGCTACACTGGGGCTAAGCTACACACAATGGATAGGCATTAAATGGACCTGATTTTATAAAGTGATCTATAAGGACGCTTTAGTCTGCAATGCTTTACGCTAGAAACAAGCTGTAAAACGCCAGAGAAAGACGTGACTCCGATGCACATGGGATATATTCGGTTTGTCTCTATGACGTTCAGAGGCTGCGCTACAACCTTCTATAGCTGAGGAGCCACATTTAAAAAAAAAAAACTTTGGTAGGGAAGTAACGTGTGATTCTGTCACTATCAATTGATGTTCGACATATCAACAGGCTATGAAACAACATCCACACTATAAATCAGTCAGCAGCAAGCCAGGTGGCCTACGAAAATGAATTATTTAAGAAATCAATTGTGATGTATTTGTGACAACACATCACCAATGGCACATCAACAACATGCCTATAAATTTCGCATTTAAGCTGTATAAAATAATGACTTTGAATGAAATAATAATGAAATGAAAAATGCCTTATTATACTATACAGTGCCTTTGAGATCACTTTTAGAAACATGAGTTTGGCCAGTCTTTGGTTTGAGGATCATGCGGTGAGCTATGCATGCCTAGTTTGTTAATTTAGTCTAGCAGATGCCCTGATCACAGTCAAAACAAATTAGAAAATGATAGTTTTTCCAAATGAAAATAAGTTACAAGTGCTTATACGCATACCTAATGATATGCGGCTGATCATATACTTCAGTTGTAACTGGTTCTGTTGCGCTTCATTTTTACAGTTGATAGACAACTTTAGCGCTGTTACAAACTTAGTCTCGCGCCTTTTTTTAAACATTTAGCCTTTATAGAAATCAAAATGTCTCCGGTGCTGCAGCATGTGCTCGTTTGTTGTCATGCTCTGTTGTGGTATTTAAAAAGATTCTGATTCCAGTCATGTAGAATTGCATGAAGTGCATGTTGCTAATTTGTTAGATTCTCTCTTTTCAAGAATAACTTTCAACAGGAAGTTAAGTTTCAAATGATCATCCTACGGTGAGTGGAACTGTATATTTTATTGCAGTGCACTTGCTGTTGTCAGCCATCTCTTTGAAAATAACTTACAGTTGAAGTCAGAAGTTTACATACACCTTAGCCAAATACATTTAAACTCAGTTTTTCACAATTCCTGACATTAAATACTAGCAAAAAATCCCTGTCTTAGGTCATCACCGCTTTATTTTAAGAATGTGAAATGTCAGAATAATAGTAAAGAAAATGATTTATTTCAGCTTTTATTTCTTTCATCACATTCCCAGTGGGTAAGAAGTTTGCATACACTCAATTAGTATTTGGTAGCATTGCCTTTAAATTGTTTAACTTGGGTCAAATGTTTTTTGACAGATATGGTGTAACTGAGTCAGGTTTGTAGGTCTCCTTGCTCGCACATGCTTTTTCAGTTCTGCACAAAAATGTTCTATGGGATTGAGGTCAGGGCTTTGTGATGGCCACTCCAATACCTTGACTTTGTTGTCCTTAAGCCATTTTGCCACAACTTTGGAAGTATGCTTGGGGTCATAATTCAAACATAACAATGGTCATTATGGTCAAACAGTTCTATTTTTGTTTCATCAGACCAGAGGACATTTCTCCAAAAAGTACGATCTTTGTACCAATGTGGAGTTGCAAACCGTAGTCTGGCTTTTTTATGTGTCACGGGATACTAGGAGAGGTGGGTTGGAATCAGGCGCAGAGAGCAGGGTTCAGTATATCGCAAATTTATTCTCCTGCGAACAAAACGGTCACGCCAACATACAGGGCGCATACAAAAGACCAGCCCAAACACAGGACCAAATAGTCCGGAGAATACACATATGAAAACCACCATTCGACAGAGTAATAAAAAACAATCCCGCACAAAACAAGGGCGGGACAACCTACTATATATAAGGACGCTAATTAAACTAAAATACACACAGGTGAAACTAATAAGACAAAACCAACAGACAAACGAAAAAGGGATCGGTAGCGGCTAGTAGGACGGCGACCACGACTGCCGAGCACCGCCCGAACAGGCAGGGGAGCCAACTTCGGCGGAAGTCGTGACATTATGGCGGTTTTGGAGCAGTGGCTTCTTCCTTGCTGAGCGGCCTTTCAGGTTATGTCGATATAAGACTCGTTTTACTCCAGCATCTTCACAAGGTCCTTTTCTGTTGTTCTGGGATTGATTTGCACTTTTCGCACCAAAGTACGTTCATCTGTTGTGCCTGAATTGTCTGGGCTTCCTTTATTTGTTCTCGTTTTAATCCAAGTTAAAGCCAACCAACCAACCACACACGCATGCACGCACACAGTAGATGGTTTTGAATTTGTATTTATTATGGATCCCCATTAGCTGTTGCCAAGGCAGCAGCTACTCTTCCTGGGGTCCAGCGAAATTAAGGTAGTTTATACAATTTAAAAAACATTACAATACATTCACAGATTTCACAACACACTGTGTGCCCTCAGGCCCCTACTCCATCATTACCACATATCTACAGTACTAAATCCATGTGTACGTCTGTGCCTATGGTTGTTTTGCTTCACAGTCCCTGCTGGTCCATAAGATGTTTTTTTAATCTATTTTTTAAAATATAATTTTACTGCTTGCATCAGTTACTTTATGTGGAATAGAGTTCCATGTAGTCATGGCTCAATGTAGTACTGTGCGCCTCCCATAGTCTATTCTGGACTTGGGGACTGTGAAGAGACTTCTTGTGGCATGTCTTGTTGTAATGAACACCATGGGAGACAGAGAGCTGGTTTCAAGCGCAGGGCGCAGCAGGTGTTTATTGCAAAGGACCACAGGAGGAGGCAGGTAGCTGGGTCCAGGGGCAGGCAGAAGGTCATACACAGGAGGTCCAAAAGGTAACAGTACAGGCAGGGAAAAGGCTAGTAATGTAGTCCAGGAGATCAGGCAAGAGGTTGATGACAGGAAATCTGATAGGCAGACGTACAGGCAGGGAATAGGCAAAAAGGTGTCGTTAGTGAGGCAGGCCCAACTATCATACACGGAAGGAGTAACTCACGGGAAAGCCAGCACTCTGAAAGACGTGTGTCACAAACCAAACAATACCTCACAGTGATGGGGTGCAAAGAACTGAACTAAATAGTGTGTGATAATGACATAGAGGTGTGTGAACAGGTGATTAGAATTCAGGTGATTGGGATCTGGAGAGAGATATTCGTTCAGGGGATCTACATGTTTGAGGGGGTGAGTTGGAAGCAGATGTTACACTTGTGGGGGTATGCATGGGTGTCCGAGCTGTGTGCCAATAATTTAGACAGACAGCTTGTGCATTCATCATGTCAATACCTCTCATAAATATGAGTAGTGATGAAGTCAATCTCTCCTCCACTTTGAGTCAGGAGAGATTGACATGCAGATTATTATTATTCATATTTGGTCTCTGTGTGCATCCAAGGGCCAGCCGTGTTGCCCTGTTCTGAGCCAATTGCAATTTTCCTAAGTCCTTTTTTTGTGTCACCTGACATCACGACTGAACAGTAGTCAAGGTGTGACAAAACTAGAGCCTGTAGGACCTGCCTTGTTGATAGTGTTGTTAAGAAGGTAGAAACTAGGGCCTGTAGGACCTGCCTTGTTGATAGTGTTGTTAAGAAGGTAGAAACTAGTGCCTGTAGGACCTGCCTTGTTGATAGTGTTGTTAAAAAGGTAGAAACTAGAGCCTGTAGGACCTGCCTTGTTGATAGTGTTGTTAAGAAGGTAGAAACTAGGGCCTGTAGGACCTGCCTTGTTGATAGTGTTGTTAAAAAGGTAGAAACTAGGGCCTGTAGGACCTGCCTTGTTGATAGTGTTGTTAAGAAGGTAGAAACTAGGGCCTGTAGGACCTGCCTTGTTGATAGTGTTGTTAAGAAGGTAGAGACTAGGGCCTGTAGGACCTGCCTTGTTGATAGTGTTGTTAAGAAGGTAGAGACTAGGGCCTGTAGGACCTGCCTTGTTGATAGTGTTGTTAAGAAGGTAGAGACTAGGGCCTGTAGGACCTGCCTTGTTGATAGTGTTGTTAAAAAGGCAGGGCATCGCTTTATTATGGACAGACTTCTCCCCATCTTAGCTACTACTGTAACAATATGTTTTGAACATGACAGTTTACAATCTAGGGTTTAGTCATCTCAAATTGCTCAATTTCCACATAATTTATTACAAGATTTAGTTGAGGATTAGGGTTTAGTGAATGTTTTGTCCCAAATACAGTGCTTTTAGTTTTAGAAATATTTAGGGCTAACTTATTCCTTGCCACCCATCTTGATACTAACTGCAGCTCTTTGTTAAGTGTTGCAGTCATTTCAGTCGCTGTAGTAGCTGATGTGTATAGTGTCGAGTCATCCGCTTACATAGACACACTGGCCTTACTCAAAGCCAGTGGCATGTCGTTAGTAAAAATTGAAAAAAGCAAGGGGCCTTAACAGCTACTCGGGGGAATTCCTGATTCTACCTGGATTATGTTTGAGAGGCTTCCATTAAATAACACCCTCTGTGTTCTGTTAGACAAGTAACTCTTTATCCACATTATAGCAGGGGGTGTAAAGCCATAACACATATGTTTTTGCAGCAGCAGATTATGATCAATAATGTCCACAGCTGCACTGAAGTCTCACAAGACAGCCCCCACAATCATTTGATCATTTGATCATCAATTTCTCTCAGTCAATCATCAGTCATTTGGTAAGTGCTGTGCTTGTTAAGTGTCCTTCCTTATAAGCGTGCTGAAAGTCTGTTGTCAATTTGTTTACTGTGAAATAGCATTGTATCTGGTCAAACACAATTTTTTCCAGAAGTTTACAAAGGGTTGGTAACAGCCGTCAAGGTCCTTGTTTCTTAGGCTACATATGTTCATATGGGCTATTTTTAGCACTCTTCTGGGATGCTTGATTGTTTTTAATCCTTTACTGGGAAGCTTATCGGAAGTAGACTTACTCATGTTATTTACATTGGAGCTGATAAGATGAGCTGCACAAAGTGGTCTTCCTACTAGGTCAGTGCTAACACTGTAACTCTGGTTCATAGGCTCATGATTACTGCATTCAATAGCTGTAGGATTAACATAAGTATTCGGTACAATTAGGGGTACATAAATTAAATTACTTACAAAAACTGATGGTTCGGACTCTACAGTGGATGGTTAGCGATGTTGTGGATGGTTTGGGAAATGAGAATTTACCACATCTTACCACAATAGAAATGTAAAGTTGGCTGGGTTTTTTCTGTTTTGTCCTCTTCTTTGATGACATTTTAGTAATTAATTTAACATCTGAAAAATTCATAATAATAAAACAATTATTATAAAAAACTAGTTTTTAATTTTAAAAACAATCTTTGTTAAAAGCTGCCATTTTATTGTGAGGAACACTTGTTTATCAGACATTTTTGGGGTTTCGTCCTCTGTTTATGTCACACACACACACACACACACACACACACACACACACACACACACACACACACACACACACACACACACACACACACACACACACACACACACACACACACACACACACACACACACACACACACACACACACACACACACACACACACACACACAGTACAATTTGATTACATGGAAGTGAACTTTGCCTTCTGTCTGTCTTATGTTGGCAATGAGCTGACCGTCGACATCACAGGGTTTTGTGTCCCAAATGGCACTATTCCCTATGTAGTGCACTATGTTTGACCAGGGTCAATCGGGTCCTGGTCAAAAGAAGTGCACTACTGGGAAATAGTGTGCCATTTGGGATGCAGTCAGTGTCAATTTGTGGCCGTTGCATTTCTGTCTCCTAGAGATGAACGTACTTTGGTGCGAAAACTCAGCCAACTTCAGCAAATGATGACTTGGAATTCTAGTGAATGAAATCTTATATCCAAGTTGTTGTAATAGAGAATGGAGAAAACTGTATCCTCTTCCTCATAACATAACGGAACACAAACTCAATTATTCCCCATAAAAGGGAAATACTAGAATGTTTAAACCTCCTCATGTTTGTTAGAACAAATCCAATGGGCAGAACAGTTGAAATGACATTATTATAACCATATTACAACTGGTTATACAACTGGTTGTAATGTCATTTCAACCAGCTTTGCTCACTGCATTTAAGAGAGAATTGAATTTAAGACTGAAATAGAATAGCTTTGGTTTGCGCTTTTTCTACTCTAGTTGGAATTTTGAGATACGCCAGCCTGCTTGTTCGTCGTCAATGGGAGATTTGTGAAACAAATTGTATTACGCAAGCAGATCTAAAGTAAGTCTTTGTTCCTCTGTTATTATCTGTCATTCATTTTGACCTACTTTTGGTGTTCTTACTGTATTGTACTGCCTGCCTTTTGATTGCTTTTCACCAAGGCCTATAGAATAGTCAATGATAACTCTGCCCTCACCAGTGTCTGGATCATTTTTGAATTGCGGTGACTTTTGTGTTCTTCACCTTTGCGACCATGAAAAACACTTTATTAATTACAAATAGTTACACATCATACATTTTTTTGTTTTTATTGAATTGTTCAACAATGATAAACCATAATAAAAACGTTTTTTTTGCAGTATAAAGAACCCATATGGGACCTACATTGAGGCTCCCTGGCACACTCTAAAAAGGCCCTTCCTGCACGTAAACCAATGCTGATTACACAATAGCAAACAGCCATCAAACACTGACCCGCCTTCCGGTCCATTTCCATTCTTCCATGCGCACATGCCCTGATGGAGCTGGTAAAATGCCCAGGATTCACATCGGTTGGTGCTGGAGAATCGCTCGATGGGGTGTGCAAAAGCCAGTTGTAGCCGGCTGACTAACTCATCTTCCACCAACTTCCTGTGCATGGTCCCACCAACCCCCCTCCCTCCACCCCACACATGAAAAGGCACTTTCTTTCACTCTTTTGTGTGTTGCATGAGCATTTGAAAAGGGGAGAGGGAGGGATGGAGAGAATACAGTGTGTATCCAAACCGGGCCAGACTCACAATGTGTCGTCTATATACCCCACTGGAGACACAAACAGAGAGGCCATTATACTGAATCAACGGCTCGACCAATCCCAAGCTAACAATCCACTCTCTCTGTTCCTATTTATTCAGTGAACTCATGCAAATTCAAGTGCCAATCACGTAACACCGGCTAGCCCCGCTTCCATGGACCGGACCTGCATCCTGTGTACAATAATGAAGATAACAAGGAAGCATTTTGGTGCAAGAGGATGGAAATAGGAAATTGAAAAGACGAAGGAGATGTGCCGCCAGTTAATTGCGTAACTGCTTCAATAAAATAATGGGCACAGGTTGTTTCTAATGGTGTGAATATTGCTGTGGGAATACTACAAAGCTCTATATGAAGTCCCTCACTATTTTAGCTGGGAATCCTCCAAGGCTCTGCACTGGGTCCCTTCCTATTTTAGCTGATCTTAAATGAGACTAGGATACCCAGGCTCCATCTCATGTCAAACAGCTGAATACATTAATAGTGCTTCTCGACTACTGTATTACTGTGTATTACATCCTGCCCTTAGGCCCCTTTGATGAACTCAAAGGCTGTGTCAGTCATGCAAATGGTTGTCCAAGCAGTTAGAAGACAGGCTTCAAGCTGACATGTCTGACAAAATAAGACCATCCACACACCATATATGATGTATCAAGTGTAGGACAGTCAGTCCCCCTCAGCAATCAAGTAGTTGTAACACGCATGACTGGACATTACGACAGTGTACTACAGAGCTCGGTATTATAGCGTGATAGAGCCTTCATAAAAAACCTTATCTTTCAATCATACTACAGTATACTGTTCTTGGCATTATGTTTCCCAATAAATATCTCCTTGGAATTTCAATGCAATTTCAGACTTTGCCATGAGGTAAAATTATTTAGATTTCAAATCAAATCAAATTTTATTTGTCACATACACATGGTTAACAGATGTTAATGTGAGTGTAGCGAAATGCTTGTGCTTCTAGTTCCGACAATTCAGTAATATCCAACGAGTAATCTAACCTAATAATTCCCATATACACACAAGTGTAAAGGAATTAATAAGAATATGTACATAAAAAATATACGAATGAGTGATGGTAAAGAACGGCATAGGCAAGATGCAGTGGATGGTATAGAGTACAGTACATACATATGAGATGAGCAATATAGGGTATGTAAACATATAAAAGTGGCATTGTTTAAAGTGGCTAGTTATACATTATATCAAGATGGCAAGATGCAGTAGATGGTATAGAGTACAGCATATACATATGAGATGATTAATGTAGGGTATGTAAACATTATATGAAGTGGCATTGTTTAAAATGGTAAGTTATCCATTTATTACATCCATTTTTCCAGTGGCTGGAGTTGAGTAAGTATGTTGGCAGCTGTCACGTTCGTCGTAAGGAGGAGACCAAGGTGCAGCGTGGTATGCATACATTCTTCTTGTATTAAAGAACGAAACACGGAACAAACTAACAAAATAGCAAAACGATACGTGAAGCTAATATGGATAGTGCAGACAGGCAACTAAACATAGAATAAGAACCCACAAAATACCCAAGGGAATATGGCTACCTAAATATGGTCCCCAATCAGAGACAACGATAAACAGCTGCCTCTGATTGGGAACCAATTCAGGCCACCATAGACATACAAATACCTAGACTTACAAAAACCCCTAGAAATACAAAACCCCCTAGACAATTCAAAAACGAAAATACCCAATCTAGTCACACCCTGACCTAACCAAAATGATAAAGAAAATGAAGATAACTAAGGTCAGGGCGTGATAGCAGCAGCCACTCAATGTTAGTGATGACTGTTTAACAGTCTGATGGCCTTGAGATAGAAGCTGTGTTTCAGTCTCTCGGTCCCTGCTTTGATGTACCTGTACTGACCTCGCCTTCTGGATGATAGCGGGGTGAACAGGCAGTGACTCAGGTGGTTGTTGTCCGTGATGATCTTTTTGGCCTTCCTGTGACATCGGGTGGTGTAGGTGTCCTGGAGGGCAGGTAGTTTGCCCCCGGTGATGCGTTGTGCAGACCTCACTACCCTCTGAAGAGCCTTACGGTTATGGGCGGAGCAGTTGCCATACCAGGCAGTGATACAGCCCGACAGGATGCTCTCGATTGTGCATCTGTAAAAGTTTGTAAGTGTTTTTGGTGACAAGCCGAATTTCTTCAGCCTCCTGACGCTGCTGCGCCTTCTTCCCCATGCTGTCTGTGTGGTTGGACCATTTCAGTTTGTCCGTGATGTGTAAGCCGATGAACTTAAAACTTTCTACCCTCTCCACTACTGTCCCGTCAATGTGGATAGGGGGGTGCTCCCTCTGCTGTTTCCTGAAGTCCACGATCATCTCCTTTGTTTTTGTTGACGTTGAGTGTGAGGTTATTTTCCTGACACCACACTCCGAGGGCCCTCACCTCCTCCCTGTAGGCCGTCTCGTCGTTGTTGGTAATCAAGCCTACCACTGTAGTGTCGTCTGCAAACTTGATGATTGAGTTGGAGGTGTGCATGGCCACGCAGTCGTGGGTGAACAGGGAGTACAGGAGAGGGCTGAGGACGCACCCTTGTGGGGCCCCAGTATTGAGAATCAGCGGGGTGGAGATGTAACTAATAGTAACTAATAAACATTATTTTCCAACCATCTTAAAGTGATACTTCAACACTCTTTTGGGGTAATGTAGAAAGCTGAATGTAGAATGCTATTTTCCCATTTGTAGACCCAGTAGTGTGTATATAGTGTATATAGGTTATTTTAATAAGTTGGCGCCATACTGTATGGCTGCTGTCTTGCGTGCTCTGACTCAACTTTGCTATCTTACGATTCATTTGGCGTTTATCTTTTTTGCACGAAATGTATACTCTATCATTTCCTATGACCGAAAACACTTTTGAACATCAGATCGGCAGTTACATACCTCAATTCAGGCTTCAACTTTGACTTCGACTCATCTGCCGAGGAGTATAAGGCCATAAGCAAACAAGTAAATGCTCATCCAGATGCGGCGCTCCTAGTGGCGGGGGACTTTGATAATGGGCAAACTTAAATCTGTTTTATCTCCTTTCTAACAGAATGTCACATGTGCAACCAGAGGAAAAAATGCTATGCTAGAGGACTGTTTTGCTAGCACATAATGGAATATGTTCCAGGATTCATCTCAGCCACCGGCTTCATCAATAAGTGCATCAACGACATTGTCCTGAAAGTAACTGTACGTACATATACCAACCAGAAGCCATGGTTTACAGGCAACATCCCCCCGAGCTAAAGGCTAGAGCTGCCGCTTTCAACGAGCGGGACACTAATCCGGATGCTTATAAGAAATCCCACTATGCCATCAGACAAAACATCAAATAGGCAAAGCGTCAATACAGGACTAAGATTGAATCCTACTACACAGGCTCTGACCCAGCCGCAAGCTGCCCAGTTATGCAAGCCTACCTGATGGGCTAAATGCCTTTTATGCTCGCTTCAAGGCAAACAACACTGAAGCATGCATGAGAGCACCAGATGTTCCGGACGACTGTGTGATCACACTCTCCTTAGCCGAGTGAGAAAGACCTTTAAACAGGTCAACATTCACAAGGCCACAGGGCCTGGCGAATTATCAGAACATGTACTCAGAGCATGTGTGGACTAACTAGCAAGTGTCTTCACTGACATTTTCAACCTCTCCCTGACCGAGTCCGTAATAGCTACATGTTTCAAGCAGACCAAAAAAAGCGAAGGTATCTGGCCTAAATGACTACCGCCGCGTAGCACTCACATCCATAGCCATGAAGTGCTTTGAAAGGCTGGTCATGGCTCACATCAACACCATTATCCCTGAAACCCGAGACCCACTCCAACCGTAGACCCAATCTTATACCTCACAAACAGATCCACAGATGATGCAATCTCAATCGCACTCCACATGGACAAAAGGAACACCTATGCTCCTGTACTCCCTGTTCATCCCCGACTGCGTGGCCAAGCACGACTCCAACACCATCATTAAGTTTGCTGATAACACAACGGTGATAGGCCTGATCACCAACGACGATGAGCCTACAGGGAGGAGGTCAGAGACCTGGCAGTGTGGTGCCAAGACAACAACCTCTCCCTCAACATCAGCAATACCAAGGAGTTGATCATGGTGCCCAGGAAACAGGGGTGAGTGCACACCCCCATCCACATAGACAGGGCTGCAGTGGAGAGGGTCAAGAGCTTCAAGTTCCTCAGTGTTCACACAGTCCTCTCACACCAGCACAGTAGTGAAGAAGGCACGGCAGTGCATCTTTTCCCTCAGGAGGCTGAAACGAATTGGCATGGCCCCTCATCCTTCAGAACTTTTACAGCTGCACCATCGAGAGCATCCTGACTGGTTGCATCACTGTCTGTTATGGCAACTGCACCACTTTCGACTGGAAGACCCTACAGAGGGGGGTGCGGACGGCACAGCACATCACTGGGTGTGAGTTCCCAGCCATCCAGGATGAACACGCCAGGCGGTGTCTGAGAAAAGCCCCAAAAATGGGACTCCAGCCACCGAGACATGGACTGTTCTCCATGCCGGCAGGTGGTACCGGTGTATCAAGGCTCAGATCAACAGACTCCTAAACAGCTTCTATCCCCTGGCCATAAGACTGTTAAATGGCGAACATACACCCACTCACCACCATGCACACACCCACCCACCACTTACGCTGCTGCCACACTATTTACTAGTATTATTATTGTTATTATTATTTATCCTGCTACCAGTCACTTTCTCCTAATCTATGCCTACATATCTACCTCAATACTCCAGTATCCCTGCACATTGTACATTTGGTGCTGGTACTAACCCTGTATATACTGTAGCTTTCTTTCTTATTACTCGTGTTTTTTTCTTTATTTCTTCTTATTAGTTATACTTTTTGGATATTGAATAGTGTGTTGTTGGGTAGGACTTGCAAGTGAAACATTTCACTCTACTTGTGCAGGTGACAAATACAACTGGAACTAGACTGTTTATAAATAGGCAGCCACTGGTTTGGTGCTGGAAGTAATGAGGTTCAAAAGTGATGAAGTGTCCCTTTAAACAGACCATGGAAAAATGTAGATATGACAGTGTTCTCTCCTGCTGATGTGGCGTGATGGAACAGCAACGTTCTCCTTCACTGTGCTTCACTATTTAAACGCAGGAGCATGATGTCCTAGTTACTCATATGCCGTTATCCTCATATCTTCCTATTCTGCCATAATCTACAAGTACTGTATCTACAAGAGATAAGCAACAGCTCCACATGTTATTTTCCTAGACTTGGAACTCCAGTTCCAAATGTGAACCAGAGTCACATCAGAGTCAAAAGACTATCTGCCGTTTCACTTAAAGTGGCCTCTTTTAGTTTAAACTATAACGATTCGGACACCCCACCACTGATTTGGTGAACATATGTGTGGAAATGTAACCTCTCTCAAATTCATGGAGCTATGGATGCAAGGACTGACCATCCATGAGATCAAATGTATAGTTTTAACCATGTTTTGAGGCTATACAGTGTTTGTTTACAATGATATTGTTTATACACATTGGAGTAAAAAAGCTTCTAATTTTAGGTTCTGATGGGGTATGACAGTTGGACTAAGCTCATGACTCATTCGTGAGTTATATTCTTCAAGAGTCCCTGGTTATATACTGTAACATTAAAATAAATAAAACATTGACTTGCAATCGCAGATTGACTCTTTCACAGAAAGTTTTACCACAGAAAAGGGAAGAGTTTCAATGGTCCTTTGTAGCTCAGTTGGTAGAGCATGGTGCTTGTAACACCAGGGTAGTATGTTCAACCCACCCATATGTAAAATGTATGGTTGCTTTTGGATTAAAGCGTCTGCTAAGTGGCATATATTATATTTTTACTTAGATGCTGTGAGAATTTCGATCATTTCAGTGGAATGGGGGAAAAACTTATTTCAGGATGTCTTTGGCTCCTAAAATGGTATTTAAGTCAATTATACAGGTAATGGCAACTTAAGTGTGATTATGTTCCTAACTATTAACTTTAGCAACATTATAGCACAAGGGTGGGTAATAAGGAAATCGGTCTAGTTTTGTTGATGTGAAACAAGAATATTTTAAAACTGGCATGGTTTATGGCTATAAATATGACACTATGTTTGGGGCACAAGTACAGGCATGAAAATGAAAGCTGTGTGAAAGTCTGAATGTCTGGAATATACAAGTAAATCCTCTAGTGATTCCTTCTAAAGCCTGACCAGAGAGTCTGCTTTTATCACATGACCCTGAATAAACCAAATCATTTAGATTTCCCCTTTATCTTTGTGTGTGTGTGTGTGTGTGTGTGTGTGTGTGTGTGTGTGTGTGTGTGTGTGTGTGTGTGTGTGTGTGTGTGTGTGTGTGTGTGTGTGTGTGTGTGTGTGTGTATGTGTGTGTGTGTGTGTGTGTGTGAGTGTTAAAACCACAGCTTTTGCACTCTCCTCTATCAGCCTTGTTTGACAATCTGGGCCCCCTGTTACCACTGCCCACTTCTGCTTTCTTCCTCCAGATCTACAGGAGACTTGTCATGTGTTCGTCATGTTGTTCCCTTTCCTTCTCTACTACCCCATGAAACACACTGACCTTTACAAAACCCAGTGCATGTACACACTCTTTTAAGAAAACTCAGTGGCCGACCAATCAAATGGAGCCATATATGGGGCTAAGTGTTCCGACACAGGACTTTTGAGACAGAGTGAACCTACAATACCTGTGCAGACTTTGTTCAAGAAACAGCATCTGTCATTTCTGACCACATTGTGTGAATGTGATTTCTCGTTAATTTCTTTTGGTCTATTGGTACACAGACAAGGGGAGAGTACAGTCCACCTTCAGCCCCTTACGAAAACACCAATAGAAATAAAAATGGCATCCGTCCACCAACATTGAGTCAATTTTCAATAATATAATTTTTTATTGAAGCCTTTGTTTAAAAAAAAAATCATCAAATTCAATTGCTTTCTTTCTTCAGAAACGAATCGGCTCGTTTGATAATAGCACACTAGGCTGTCACATTACACTTGAAGAAGTATTAAATTGTCACAGATTGTACCCTTTTGAAATGAAATTGTCCCTCTGAATGCATCCAGCGTTCTGACAAATGTCATCCGAACAAAACAGGTTCAAATCATTCATTTTCATCCCAGACATTTCAGTGTTCTTGTCTAATAGCGATCGTTGCTTGTTACAAGCTGTACAAATTAACTTCAAACACAATTACATATGCAGCTCCTAGATCTGCTTTTTAGACTCCTGTGAGCTATTTCTGTGGGTGATGGTTGACTGTTTCAACGCCAACGTTCTGATCTCTGCTGTTTGCGCGGACAGACTAACAGATGAACACAGAATGACAATAGATCACAAAGTAACGAGACAAAAAGCTGTAGGAGAAGAGTCGTTAGCTTCTGCTCGGTGGCTGAAACATCTTCATAATCAGAGGCCATGATGAGAGAGAAATCAACAGAGTGGGAAATAGATTGAAGAAGAGGAAGAAAGAGGAAAAGAGAGTGATACAGCACGTGAACGACTGTGACACTTTCCAAGTCCCTTTATAGTTTTCAATGTTCAAAATCTTCTTTCCAAATCGAAAAACATTTTTTTTCCCCCCTCTGGTCATAGTCAGCCTGTCTGCATGTGCTTCTTTTCAATATGAACACAAAGGAGCTCAACTGTCATACCTGTGATGAATACTACCCCTTTAATTCAAAATGACTCCATTCTATGATTAAAAACAACAACAATCGGTTTACTATTGATGTGGGGACTTCTGGTTCCCACAAGTATAGTTATACACATCCGCACACACACGCACACACACGCACTCGCGCACACACACACACACACACACACACACACACACACACACACACACACACACACACACACACACACACACACACACACACACACACACACACACACACAGTGCACTGTGCTACAATAGTTGTCAGTTTAGGAAATCTTCAAAAGCATTGGTTTATTATTATCAGCGATTAGCGTTGGGGACAATTCCTTTTAATTGAGTAAATTCAAGAAGTAATCAAAAAATCTAATTCCACCATTTCTACAATTCTTCTCTATAACAAAACAGTGGAATAGCAATGTCAGGTTTAATCCTGAATTGACTATATTGAAATCAAAATATGTAATTCATTGGTTTAATATATTGGTAATCCGTTTTATAAAAGCAACAAGGCACCTTGAGGGTTTGTGGTATATGGTCAACATACCACCGCTAAGGGCTGTTTCCAGGAACCTACAGAGAAAACCAGTGGTCTTTAGAGATGTTAAAGGGTCAGTGTGCACAGGGCACACCAAAACAAACACCTCCCCCTACTGCCTGAGGGGTTTCCGTGGAAAGTTGTGTACACAAAATGACTGGTTTCCAGCGATGATCATGTAGAAGACCCTGTAACACAGAGGCCACTCATTTTAAACAGGTGTTGGACCACTAAGAAAGCAGGCAGATATGTACACTCCCCCTATGTACTGTATTTATCTGGACAGTGAGGCGAGAACGTTTTGGGTTTGAGAGGAAATGTTTTATATGTGGCGACAGTACAGAACATCACCTTTATTTGAGAGTATTTTCATACATATCTGTTTTACCGTTTAGAAATGAAAGCACTTTGTCCTCCACAATTGAATGTGTCATAAGTATTTTGGAGTCATTTGTATTGTAAATAAGAATAGAATATGTTTCGGGAACACTTTTACATTCATGTGAATGCTAACATGATTGCGTGTAGTGTAATCATGAATGAATTGTGAATAATGATGAGTGAGAAAGTTACAGAGGAACAAAGACCATACTCCCAAGACATGGGGAGGTAAGCATTTTTTTTGGGGGGGGGGTATGATCTTTGTTCCTCTGTAACTTTCTCACTCACCCCTATTCAGGATTAATTCATGATTATCCATAATTAATGTAGAAGTGTTCAGAAAAATAATCTACTCTTATTTACAATAAAAGTGACTCCAAAATGACACAATACATTACTCACCATTCAGTTACTACTGTGCAAAACGTAATCTGAAACACAACCTAAACAAACTGCAAATACATCATATAGTCATACGTTTGATGTAATCATTGCATACTAGGAGTATGAGACCCATACTACTTCATGCATTTGTCCAAATAGTTATGGAAAAAATGAGTTCTTCAAATGGGAGGACTAGATACATAAAGTGCTTTCATTTCTTTAAATGGCAAAACAGATATGTGTGGAAAAACCCTCAAATAAAATGCGACATTGAAACATTCATATGAAACATTCAATCTAAAATCCAAAAGGCTTGATTGTAGAGCCAAATCTACATATTTTTGCTTCACCAAATAGATACGTAGGGGAGTGAAGCTGTCCTCACACCCCCTCTATCTTTTAGTCTAGTACACTCTGATGGGAGGGTTGAAGATACTCTTTAATCAACTAATACTAAAAGGTTTAACTGATTGCAGGACTGTCCATGGGCTATTATTGTCCCTTTGGAAACAAAAGGCAGATTAGTTCCCGGCCCCCTGGAACACCCAATGATGGATGGATAGGCACTGAAAGGGCTTTGCTTTTGCCAACTGCCAACTCTTATCCTCAGACAAACTCTGACAAAGACCTCTTTGTAGGGACAGACTGTTTATAGTTTGGCCATGATGAATGCTGAACACACTGAGAACACATATTTCAACAGTACACCGTGCTACAATGGTTGTCGTTATAGGATATCTACAAAAGCATTTGGTTATTATCAATTCCTTTTCAATGCAGTTCAAGAAGTAAACTGAAAATCCAATTCCAGTATTCCACAATGCTTCTCTATAAGAAAAACATGGAATAGGAATTTCAGTTTTCCTCCTGAATTGACTGAAGTGAAAATGAATTGACCCCAACTAGGGTTGAAAAATTCCAGTAACTTTCCCAAAATTCCCAGGTTTCCTGAAATCCTGGATGGATTTCGGATTTCCTGTTTACACACACAGGATGGCGTCGGCAGACATGGCCACCCTGTTTCTAGGTCCTAGCCAACGTTGCATTATTTATTATAAAATTGTTTTTTTTTTGTGTTATTTCTTACATTATTTGCTCAGAACGTTTCTTGCATTATTACCTACAGCCGAAAATAATTTTTGGACATTAGATCACGGGTCACTCAACAGCATTTCGACCAGAAATTTGTTTGAACTCCAAGGCAGTTCCATTCACCCCGGGGCCTGAACCAAAAAGCAGACGCTCGGGTTGAGGATCTCCTTCCAGCGAGATATCAGGGACTGTAACACACTTTGTTTTATGGAATCATGGCTCTCTCCAGATATATTGTCCCCTTCAATTCAGCCAGCGGTGTACTCCGTCCATCGCACGGACAGGAAGAAAGAACTCTCTGGGAAAAGAAAGTTGGAGGTGTCTGTTTCATGATTAACTACTCACGGTGTGAATTTGGTAACACACAGAAACGCAAGTCCTTTTGTTCTACCAATCTGGAATACCTCACCATCAAATGCTGACCGCATTACCTCCCGAGAGGATTTTCTTCGGTCACTGCTGTGTATATTGCCCCCTAAGCTGACACTGTGACAGCTCTCAAGGAACTACACTGGACTTTGTGCAAACTGGAAATTGCGGCGTAAAGCTTGGAATATGGAGCAGTCTAAACGCATGCGTTCTCTGGAGTTATGATCTTGGGTTTGGGTAACCGAAAGGTTGCTAGATCAAATCCCCCAGCTGACAAGGTAAAAATCTGTTGTTCTGCCCCTGAACAAGCAGCTAACTCCTAGGCCGTCATTGTAAATAAGAATTTGTTCTTAACTGACTTGCCTAGTTAAATAAAGTTTGGTGGAGGAGGAATAATGGTCTGGGGTTGTTTTTCATGGTTCGGGCTAGGCCCCTTAGTTCCAGTGATGGGAAATCTTAACTTTACGATATACAATGACATTCTAGACGATTCTGTGCTTCCAACTTTGTGGTAACAGTTTGGGGGAGGCCCTTTCCTGTTTCAGCATGACAATGACCCCATGCACAAAGCGAGGTTCATACAGAAATGATTTGTCGAGTTCGGTGTGGAAGAACTTGACTGGTGTGCACGGAGCACTGACCTTAACCCCATCGAACACCTTTGGCATGAATTGGAATGTCGACTGTGAGCCAGGCCTAATCGACAAATATCAGTGCCCGACCTCACTAATACTCTTGTATTGGCTGAATGAAAGTCCCTGCATCAATGTTCCAACATCTAGTGGAAATCCTTCCCAGAAGCGTGGAGGCTGTTATAGCAGCAAAAGGGGGAATAACTCCATATTAATGCCCATGATTTTGGAATGAGATGTTCGACAAGCAGGTGTCCACATTCTTTGGGCCATGTAGTTTATTAGGTACACCATACTGTTCACGAAAATGGATTGCTCCTACAGAGTCACGTTGCTGTGGCTTTTTATATAAAGCAGACAGACAGGCATTGAGGCATTCAGTTACTCTTTGATTGAACAACCCATCCTGCCTAGTGTCAACAGTACAGACTGCTGGTGGTGGTGTACTGCCATCCAATCTGCAGCAACTGCATGATACCATCGCATCAGCATGGACTATCATCCCTGTGGAACGTTTCTGAATCCATGCCCCAAAGAATTCAGGCTTTTCTGGAGACAAAGGGGGGTCCGACCCAGTTCCTAATTAACCGGCAGGTATATATATATATGCACTGAGTATACCAAACATTAGGAACACCTTCCTAATATTGTGTTGCAACCCCCCCCAGGCATAAAAATCTTTCTTTAACCTATCTCCTTCCCTTCGTCTACACTGATTGAAGTGGATTTAACATTAATAAGGAATCCTAGCTTTCACCTGGATTCACCTGGTCAGTCTATGTCAAGAAAAGAGGTGTCCTTAAAAAAAAATGGGGGGAGGATTTTTGAGTTGTTTCGTAATGCTAGGTATTACTGCACTGTAGGAGATAGAAACACAAGCATTTCGCTGCGCCAACATCTGCAAATATCTATATGCGACTAATAAAATGTGATTTGATTTTGATTTGATTTCTTCCTTATTCCAGGATTGTTCCAACCGGGATTTAAAAAGTGGGAATTGTAGGGACGTTTAGAATTTTGGAACTCCAGCCCTTGCTGTAGTGTGAGTGACACACTTCAGTTGAGCATCTTCACATCGTAAACCAGCACCTGCACAGTTCATTTACTGTAGTCCTTCTATAAAACTACAATTTCTCTTGTCTTTTTTCTCATTTTCTCTCGAACACTTTTTCCTAGAGTCTGACACATGAATAGCTCCGCTGTTGGCCAATATACAGTTACAGTTTGTGGTGTCTACAAATGATCCTTTCTCAGTTAGCCATTATGGGCACTCACCTCAGGCAGTGCTGGTTGGGCAAGTCAGGGTTGCTCATATTAATTAAGACCCATTGCGGTCTTTTTTTATTTTTTATTTTTTAATCATCACTGTATGTCTAATAAATCACCGTGTGTGTCAATTTTAATGAAAATAACTCAAAATATATTTCAATTGCCGTTGAAATGCTCAGTCTGATCTTGTGGTTGTTTTGGCGTGGGCCAGTAACCGAAAGGTTGCTAGATTGAATCCCGAGCTGACAAGGTAAAATATGTCGTTCTGCCCCTGAACCCACTGTTCCTAGGCCATCATTGTAAATAAGAATTTGTTCTTAACTGACTTGCCTGGTTAAATAAAGGTTAAACAAACAAAAAGAAAAAATACAGTTGCAAATATATTTACATACACAGCCCTGATTGGTGGACAGGATTGTCTAGACTAGAGCATACCCTCATACCACTTCAAAGGGGATACATATTATGCAAATAAAAGATGACTGGTGATTGGTCAGAATAATAAGATTGTGATGTCATGGTTTAGGCAAAAAAAACATGATCAGTGCTATTCTGGATCCTTGGGACATCCGTACCTTAACCTTAACCTTAACCTTAACCTTAACCTTAACCTTAACCCATACCTTAACCTTAACCATAACCCTTACCCAACCCTAATCTTAAACCTTACAGTAACCATTGTTAATGTCAACTTCAATTGGGGAAGGGAAATCCCAAGGATACTGATTAGCAAGGACCAAAACTCCATCCCACCTGAACAGACTGAAATTCTAGGCGTTGTTTTCTCTCCAAAAGCTCTTAAACTAAAAGTGCATTTTCACAATTTCCCCAATTTCAGAATTTTATTTCGATCTCATATTGTGGAAATGTTGGGTAAATTACGTTTTTGATTGTACTGCTCCTTTAAGCGGGGAGGCAGCGGCAACGGGGAACTGGCTGCTTCTGGTTTCAAGGCACATATAAATACAAAGCGGAGCCGGGTACGAGGAAAACACAAAGGAGAAGAGGAGAATTCTCACGTTTAAAACTGAAGACTAACGGAGTCAGGTAATGAGCGCCTCCTGAAATCAAGCTTGTTTCCTAGAAGGTAAAACATGTAAAACGCCATTCGTCGCAGTCCAGTCATGGTTATAATATTCATCAACATTGTGGATAGCAAAGAAGTAAACAGCTGAGCTGCAGCTGTCACAGTAGGGTACGGTGTGTACTTGTTGTAGGCAAGTGTATTTATGCCTAGTGTTGAATTGTGCCGTATTAGGCTACAAAAAATAGGCAACCAATAAAATATAAAGCAAATGATCCTAATTCGATTGTTTACATCGCTTTGTAAAATGATGCTGTTGGATGTTCAAAACATTATTGCTATAGCCTAAGTTTAATTCTGTGTAAAATGTGTATTCTGGTGTATTTTCTATTCCGTTTTGACTAGATATTTATCCCCATTGAATCAGGATATCTCACAGAAGACGAACTAGTCGTTCTGCTTTGTTTCGAACTGTGGTCTGGTGGTCTGTGTTGCTACTTTGACTATTACGTGGCAGAGGATGAGATACACACAGCCGTGCGTAGCCTGTCTGGAACTCAACGCTACTTTCTCTGTGGTCAGCAAAATAAACTTGAGAACTTCAATTGCATTTTCTCCCTCTTTCCGTCTCTATCTTGCCTGTATTCATTCATCACTCTCTTTATTTCATATTATATAAATAGAATATGAATGGGATGGAAATTCATTTTATTCAATTAACTTGTTTTACAATGTTATTGTAATTTGATTCAATCCCAGTCCCTTATCTGTAACCCAATGAATAAGAAAATAGATGGGGAAAAAATCATTACAGCTGTTCTTGCGAAATTCCACTAGTTTATGCATGAATAATTACCAGCATATGTACATTGCCTGAAGATGTAATACCCTTGTTCTACAAAATAAGTCAAGGTTTATCGTTATGTAAAGTAAAGGATATGATCTGTCTGGACTCAATGCTGTCAGGTGGTATCCACATATCTTCACCATTCAGAATCACCGCTCTTTGTTTTCAACGTTTTCAAAAGGCACTACTGTCCATTGTGCACCACCTGACCGCATTCCAACCAGTTCCCCTTGCGGGGCGGTACCCTTTTAACTGCGGCTTACCTTTGGCATTACCACTCTAGTCCTAGGGGCACCGCACTCCTGTTTATACGCCTCCAGGATGGATGACACCCAAGCATCAGTTCTAACACTGTCAGCCAGAGGCCCTCCCCTAGCCCGAGCGTCCCAGCTCTGGAACACCGGAGCTGGGAGAGAGGTGTGGAATTTCTGGGGCCTGTCTGGCACGGGGCCCGGGGCATCCCAAGGCTCGAGCGCTCTTGTCCTTTTTGATGTTTGCAGTCTTGAGGAAGTGAGACGTCGTGTTGCCACACTAGCAAGCACTGCAGTGCGCTCTAGGGGTTTGATCCAGACCAGAGATGTTCCAGGGTTGTCGGATATGGCATGAAAGCAGCTGTGGAGTGGACTGAAGTGCAGACGGTGAGGAGTTGGATGGAGGAAGGGTGTGTGTGTTTTTAGGAAGGCCGGTATTTGGAAGGAAAAGGGAGGGGGTGGCCGTACAACTCAACAAATGACAGGCAGACTTCTTTTTAACCCTACAGTCCCTTTTTATGCCCTGGTCTGCCCCTGGAAAGAGCAACCTCGAGCAATGTCAGTCAAATGTAGGCTAGGTTACTCGTTTCTAGGTCAAACGCTGTATAGTTCCCCACCCCGGGTCCAGCCCCCATTAATCTGCATTCTGCTGCATGACTGGGGAGAGAGGAGTGGTGACATGTGGCGAGTGCGTTAACCAGCCAGGGATAACGGAATCACAGTGGCTCTATGTCTTGGTCCGAGGAGGGAGAGAGAGGTGTGTGTGTGTGTGTACATGCGCACGTGTGTGTGTGTGTGTGACAGAGAGTGTATGTGACCTGGGTAACAGCAGCCCAATACTGTGATCTTTTCTCTGTAAATCTTATTGCTGTTTTGTAGTAAAACCATAGTATTACTGTAATAGTACTAGGCAGCTTTACTGTATATGCAATACACTAAATACACCATCCTGGGACATTCAATACCTTTTTACTCTCCTGGTGATTCAGAAAGTAAGGCTGAATGTGGGTATTATGTCATTTTACCTGGTGATTTATAGTAGTGCTTGCATACAAAATCCCATATTGCTTCACAAGTAAATGTGGATGCAGGAATAAAGCTTTGGAGAAGCATGTATTATGAGCAGTTTTTTCTGTTATTACAGTCAGAAAGGAAGGCCATCTTCCTTCAGAATCCCTGAAGGAATCCAGGGCCCACTAACAGTTTGTCCCAAATGGCACCCAATTTCCAATACTGTGCACTACTTTTGACCAGGGCCCCTAAGTAGTGCACTATTTGGAACCCTCTGTGTCCCATTTATTACATAGTTACAGGCCCTTCTAGCCTTTGGGAAAGGGGATATCTAGTCAGTTGCACACTGAATGCGTTCAACCGAAATGTGTCTTCCATATTTAACCCAACCCCTCTGACTCAGAGAGGTGCGCGGGGTGCTGCCTTTAACGTCCACGGCGCTGGCCCAACACTCTTAACCACTAGGCTACATGCCTCCATAGAGTGACTGTGGTCTTACGGATGAGAAGGGGTATTTTTCCCGGATGTGTCACCTTGTGTTGTGGGGATGGGGAAGGAACAATAGGGAAACGTGTTTGCTTGATCTTTTTACCCTGGATTTCCTCTCACTTGATGAGAAGCATCCGTAACACGGATTGAGGACTCTGCCTTGGAACACTAATAACAAAAAAAGATACAAACTCTTCCCGAACTGTTTTGGCTGGGACGCCTTTACTTTATCGGCCTGTAACTGTGGTGCTGCTCTGCTGTGGGCCCCATGGGCTCCTTGAGCGAGCTCCACTGTGGGTCCTTCAACAGGAAATGTCTCGGTGACCTACAAAAAGGATGTGCTGACATCACACCCCGCTGTGTGTCCTCACGGAGGCCTGCGGTGTGCACAGTGTGCTCGTGGCTTATCTTACATGTGTCTGCCTGAACTTAGCAAGAGGTCCAATTCATCCCCCATTACCTCTCAATTCAATTACATTAAAACCACTTTTTTTATTTTGGTCCATGAAACAAGCTGCGTGTGTGTGTTGGTGTGTGTTAACATTTCACCTCTAAAGCTCTGTACGCACCCATAAATTATTATTAATATAACACAGGTTAATATAGGTTAATATGTGACAGAAGGAAGGATTGAAAAATACCAAATCATGAGCAGTAAAAATACATTTGAATTTTTCCTCAGCCCGCAGGCACTTAGTCAGCCGACTCTTAATTAACTCCACCATCGTTTCAGTTGTGAGGTGACCCGGGGATGCCTATTAGCCCAAAGAAATGGATGAATGTTGTCATAATTAGGATCGTCATTATCGGGAGTATTTTTGCTGTGTGTGTGAGTGATTGATTGTGTGTATGCACCAGTGGAGGCTCCTCAGAGGAGGAAGGGAGGACCATCCTCCTCAGTGAATTCATAAAATAAAAAATTGTGAAACATTTAAAACGTTATCCTTTTTAGATTAAACTAAACACGTCACCAAGTAATTTATTAAAACACTGTTTTGCAATGAAGGTCTACAGTAGGCTCAACAGCACTCTGTAGGGTAGCACCATGGTGTAGCCGGAGGACAGCTAGCTTCCGTCCTCCTCTGGGTACATTAAATTCAATACAAAACCTAGGAGGCTCATGGTTTTCACCCTCTCCAATAGACTTAAACAGTATTTATGACAACTTCCGGAGGACGTCATCCAACCTATGAGAGCTCTTGCAGCATGAACTGACAGGTCCACCCAATCAAAGGATCAAATAATTAATCTACTACTGAAAGCATAAGCTACATCTAGCTAGCACTGCAGTGCATACAATGTGGTGAGTAGTTGACTCAAAGAGAGAGAAAGACAATTAATATATGCCAAAATGGGAAGGGAGGGTAGGGGGGAGGGAGAGGGGGAGAGAGATTCACTTACTTAGCTAGCTAGTTTTGCCTGCTCAAAGAGGGGGATGTTACAGTATGTGTGTGTAGCCACTCTATTCTTGCTGATGAGGGTTTTCTCCCCGTTGCTGTTCAGTTCTATGCCTCAAGGCCACAAGGCTATTCCTCTGTTCCTAGAATGGTATTCATTTGGAGAATGTGTAGTGGCCTTGTTAGTGTACCACTGTGTATGACTAGGTCCCTGGGTATTCAGTCCACAACGCTGGTCCTGTTCGCTGGATAAAATCAGGCAATAAACATGGTCTATATACGTACAAACCGTAATTACTATTTCAAATGGGAATCCATTCTGAAATAATAAGTCATTTCACAGGATTATGTTTTTTAAATATTAGACGTTCGGCATCTGTGATGAATAACACAACTTTTGTTGATAGTTTACTGAGGAATGATTAGCACTTTTCAGGATGGTGTGAATATTCCAGTCAAGGCATCAGCGACATAATGGATGTGAAGAAATAGATGCAGACAGAGAATTGTACTACTTTTGACCATTGAGGGCTATGAAACGGATGCAGAAAGAGGATTACATCCCAAATGGAACCCTATTCAGATTCATTGAACGGTCTAGCCAGCTAGGACTTGTCCAGACACGTTTTGCTTCCTTCTCAGCCCGCTACTATTATCATTTCCCACTAGTCAACACTCTTAGTCTTGTGATGAAGACAGCTGTGAGGTCAAAGGTGAACACAGCTGGGAAGAAGGTTCTGAACTTCCAAGTGTTGCAATCACTGCTGTTTGTGCTTGAAATGTATCTAACCTTTCTGAAATATACTGTGAACTATATTAGTTCCCATAGTCTGTACAGCATTTTCAATATGATCCTCACTGCAGTTGGTGCCTGAACTTTCAGTGTCTAACTTTCCTGAGCTATTTAGGCTGCGTTTACACAGACAGCCCAATTCTTATCTTTTTCCCACTAATTGGTCTTTTGACCAATCCCATCAGATCTTTTTACAGCAGATCTTTTTCAGAGCTGATCTGATTAGTCAAAGACCAATTAGTGAAAAAAAGATCCGAACTGGGCTGCCTGTGTAAACACAGCCACTGTGTACTGTATTCAAGCCTATGAAACACAACTAGTTTGAAACCAGTTTCGAAGAGACCTCTTTCCCACGGTACATAGTGTGAAGAGAATTAGTTCCCATAGTCTCTAAACAGCATGTGATATAATTAAGCAATAAGGACCGAGGGGGTGTGGTATATAGCCATTATACCATGGCAACGCGGAGTGCCTGGATAAAGCCATTAGCCGTGGTATATTGGCAATATGCCACAAACACCCGACGTGCCTTATTGCTATTATAAACTGGTTACCAACGTTAGAGCAGTAAAACATTTTTTTTTTGTCATACCCGTTGTATACGGTCTGACATACCACGTCTTTCAGCCAATCAGCATTCAGGGATGAAACCACCCAGTTTATAATCCACATTTTGGTCTGGGTGGTAGTAAGTGTACTCAAATTGTTTTGTTTTGGCTCCGTCCTCTTGCACTTTGTGTACCAAAATGGTGTCATCTGAAACAGTAGACAGCAAACCTTTAGGAAGCTCAGATGAGCAGCATACCCCAGACGCAGCTGCAGTTCTAAATAGACGGTAATGGATTCACTGAACCGGTTTGACCGCGTGACCCTGGTTCGCCTTTTTCTTGTGTGTGCGAGACGGTTTCTCAGTATGGTACCGCAGCATTGCCATGTGCAGCAGCGTTGCCGTGGTGACAGAGCGGGGAGGTTTTGTGGGGGAGAGGGGAGTGGAGTGCGTCACATGTAGGAACTGGAGGTAGCATATGGTCTCACCTCTCAGAGGAAGAGGAGGGGTGGGGGGGTGCGCTCAGGGATGAACAAAAAAAATGAAAAATGAGGATAATGGAACGCGTTACTGCTCTGTTTAGTCTGCTTCCTAATGCATTTTCCTCCTTTATCCTTCCATCCCCTCTTCATCTTTCACAAACAGACGTACTTTTTCTCTTTCGTCTCTCTTGCTTTTCCTATTTTTTTCCTCTCTTTCTTTCTCTCTCTTCTCCTGTGTCCTTTCTTCCACTGCCTGCTTTCTGTCAAATGTGCCTATTTTCCATTTGGCAAGGCCCCGTGGTACAGCACTTCAGCTCACTTGCTTACACACACGCTACTTCAGTGAGAGCGGTGAAAAGAAGTCTGTGAGAAAATAATTAAATAAAACGTATTTCACCTCAACATTTCAACCCTGCGATGCCGTCGCCCCAAACAATCAATCAAGGACCCGCATGAGTCTCATTCATTTGGTGTTGCTTAGTGTTTTGTTTTGAGACTACATTAGATTAGTATAATGGGATCAGGGAGATGCGCTTTAAATATGCTCTCTTTTGCATTAGTTTCCTCAGACACAGTTGTCTATATGTTATTGTAAACTGAGTGGTCGAGCCCTGGATGCTGATTGGCTGACAGCCGTCATTGTAAATAAGAATTTGTTCTTAACTGGGTATGGGTATGACAAAACCTTTATTTTTACTGTTATAATTACGTAACCAGTTTATAAAAGCAATAAGGCACCTCGGGGGCTTGTGGTAGGGCCATTATACCACGACTAAGGGCTCTGTCCAGGCACTCCGCGGTACGTTGTTGTTACGGTTGTCATAAGAACGGGACCAGGGTGCACGGGACCAAGACGTTGAGTTCCACATATTTATTTCCAAGTGAAACTTCAGCAAAACAAAAATATACCTATAAACGAACAACTAAACGTGACTACGTGGTGCACATGCACAAATACAAAACAATATACCACAAACACAGGTGGGAGAAATAGCTACTTAAATATGATCCCCAATTAGAGACAACGATTACCAGCTGCCTCTAATTGGGAATCACACACAACACCAACATAGAAAATATAAACTAGAACACAACATAGAAATTATAAACTAAAATACCCTCTATTCACGCCCTGACCTACTACACCATAGAGAAACAAGGGCTCTCTATGGTAAGGGCGTGACAGTACCCACCCCCCCACCCCCCAAAGGTGCGGACTCTGGCCGCAAAACCTGAAACCAAATGGGGAGGGTAGGGGGGCTGATTAGTGTCGGTGGCGGCTCTGGTGTAGATCGTAGCCCCTGCCCAGACCCCGGATCCTGCCATCGCGCCGTGGTGAACGCCGTGCCTGGACTGGGTATCGGTACAAAGGAGGTCTCCGGCCATGGAGCTGGGTTGGACGCCGTGCCTGGACTGGGCAACCGGCGCAAAGGAGGACTCCGGCCATGGAGCAGGACTGGCCGCCGTGCCTGAACTGGGTACCGGCGCAGAGGAAGCCTCTGGCCTTGGAGCGGACTGGACACCGGGCTTGGACTGTGCACCGCCGCAGAGGAAGGCTCCGGCCCTGGAGTGGGACTGGACGCTGTGCCTGGACTGGGCACCGGCGCAGAGGGAGGCTCCTGCCATGGAGCGGGACTGGACACCGTGCCTAGACTGGGCCCGGGCGCAGAGGAAGGCTCCTGCCCTGGAGAGGGACTGGAGGCCGTGCCTGGACTCTCCGGACCGTTGACCCTCGCTGGAGGTTCCGAACCGTGGAGCGTCGCAGGAGGTTCCAGACCGTGGACCGTCGCTGGAGGTTCCGCACTGTGGACGGTCGCAGGAGGTTCTGCACTGTGGACCGTCTCAGGAGGTTCCGCACTGTGGACCGTTGCAGGAGATTCCAGACTGTGGACCGTCGCAGGAGGTTCCGCACTGTGGACCGGCACAGGTGGCACCGGACTGGTGACATGCAGTTCAGGACGGGTGCGGGGAGCCAGCATCGGACATAGCGGGCTGGGGAGGCGTACTGGAGGCCTGATGCGTGGATCCGGCACAGGTGGCAACGGACTGTTGACACGCACTTCAGGGCGAGTGCGAGGAGGAGGCACAGGACGTACCGGACTGGGGAGGAGCACTGGAGGCCTGATGTGTGAGCCGGCACAGGTTGCACCGGACTGGAGAGGCGCACTGGAGGCCTGGTGCGTGGAGCCGGCACAGGTGGCACCGGACTGTTGACACGCACTTCAAGGCGAGTGCGGGGAGCAGGCACAGGATGTACCGGACGGGAAGGCGCACTGGAGGCCTTAGTGCGTGGAGCTGGCTCAGGTGGTACCGGACTGGTGACACACTTCAGGGCGAGTGCGTGGAGCAGGCACAGGACATACCTGACTGGGGACACGCACTTCAGGGCGAGTACGAGGAGGAGACACAGGACGTACTGGACTGGGGAGGCACACTGGAGGTCAGAAGTGTGGAGCCAGCCCAGGTTGCACCAGACTGCTAACCTGATCCTCTGGTCGGATGTTGAGCAGAACACACTTGCACAACATCTCTCTCATCTCTCTCTCTCCTAACTTCTCCAATGCCTCCATGACAGTCTCTGGCACTTCAGGGCGAGTGCAGGAGGCAGGCACAGGACGTACCGGGCTGGGGACACGCACGTCAGGGAGAGTGTGAGGAGGAGACACAGGACATACCGGACTAGGGAGGCGAACTGGAGCCCAGATGCGTGGGGCCAGCCCAGGTTTCACTGGACTGATGACACGCTCCTCCAAACGCCTGCGTTGCCGCGTACTCCTAGCCAACTCCATTCTCCGTTATCCCTCCTCACACTGTTCCATCGACTCCCAGGCAGTCTCTGGTAGTCTTCTTGGGTCGACCGACCACCTCTCTATCGCCTCCCAGATGGTCTCTGGCTCCTCCCTTTGCTCAGCCGCCAGCTCCATGTGCCACCCCCCAAAAAAATCTTGGGGTTTCTGTGGCCGCGGTTCCTGGCGTCGTCGCCGTCCTTCTTGCGTCCTCTGCGACTCCTGCCAAGGAAGGTTCTCCTGTACTTCCATGATTTCTTCCCAGGTCCAACTTATTTTTCCCATCGTTGCACACTGATTGGTCCTTGTTTGGTGGGATATTCTGTCACGGTTGTTGTAAGAACGGGACCAAGGCGCAGCAGATGTTGAGTTCCACATATTAATTTTCAAGTGAAACTTCAGCAAAACAAAAATCTACCAATAAACGAGCAACTAAACGTGACTGTGGTGCACATGCACAAACACAAAACAATATCCCACAAACACAGGTGGGAAAAATAGCTACTTAAATATGATCCCCAATTAGAGACAACGATTACCAGATGCCTCTAATTGGGAATCATACACAACACCAACATAGAAAATATAAACTAGAACACAACATAGAATTATACACTAGAATACCCCCTAGTGACGCCAGTTGTGCATAAGAACAGCCCGTAGCCGAGGTATATTGGCCATGTACCACACCTCCGCGGGCATTATTGCTTAAATATAATAAGCCCCCACTACACAGCACAGCTACTTCTTAGCCATGCAACGGTAAGGTGTTTTAACAAAGATGGGTATGTTATCCAGAGACAGTGGCTTAGACAGCCAGACCACACTAGGCCACAAAATAGCAAGACCTTTTTGAAATAGCGACTGTTTTAATAACACGATGAACCCGTTCCCCTTTCACACTCAAAGTAAACATACTCAGGAAAGCGCGATGAAATTCTATTTCCGGAATAGATTTGATGTCATAATTATTATTTGATATTTGATATTATTATTTGGTATTTGATCTGAAAGAGGGTTTGTGTATAGTACTGTGTACAATACTGTGTATGGAGGACTTTACTTTGAACTGAGAACACTCAAAATTGAGTACCCACTGATGCTATCTCCCCCTGTGTGTAAAGATACTTTCTGTCCTCATCTTGCCTGAGGGAAATTGACTTGCTTTGTTTTTTGTGTGTAGTTCCATTCATGTTTATTAGACAGGAGAGTGAGGAAGAATGAGAGAGCAAGGAGTCAGATTTGAACCTGTGCTGGCGGCTGCATGGGTTCCAAAGTCAGCGCTTTATACCGCTGGACCACACAAGGATTGACTTGTTTTTAACTAATGGCTTGTTTCTCTGTTTCTGTTTCCCCCTCAGACCCCCTAGAAGAGGAGCTTGGACGGCATGCAAAGTTGTGAAATATCTTCAGACAGCACTGATGACCCCCTTAGTAGAGACCTCCGCACTCGTCGACAGCCTCGAATAGTAGTGATCGGCGCGGGCTTGGCCGGTCTCGCAGCTACCAAGAGCCTCCTGGAAAGCGGCTTCACGGATGTCACAGTCCTAGAGGCGTCAGACCGCGTCGGAGGGAGAGTTCAAAGCATTCAGCACGGTAAGAAACGATGCTATGAACTTTATACACTACAAACACACGAAGCGCGAGTAAGAAACAATACATGGAGGAAACAACGCTAAACCAGACCCTGGAATGTCATGGGTTATGACTCTATGGGTGTTTGTTTCTTAAATAGTTAACATTTTCTGTAAGCTGAACGCTCCCGAACCTCACTCACTGAGACATTCCACATGTCTGTGTGAGTGTGTAATCATCAGGTTGTTTCCCCGCACTCACATCTAGCTGTCAAAAGGTGCCCCCCTCTATTCTCTATGGGGCTACGCTATCAGTGCTAATGCTAAAAGCCTTCCCAAAATAACACTGGATCAGAATGTGTGCTTTGCAAAGCCCAATTAAGCTTTCTCAATTCAAAATGTGATTGGGGAATTTATCTCTCGGATGGATGTGTGGTTAGTCCTGCAAAATCCCCTTTGAGCTGAACAAGTTCGATTACTCCCATTGCCACACATGGCTTCAATTCAATATATTTTTTTTATTTATTTATCCCTATTCCTCATTCTCTATGAAGCCCTTTCAATAACAAGTATCTCTCGAGTAGGTGGTTGTAGCATCCTCAAAATGTCCAGTAGGCTGCAGTCACATTCATTGAATTGACACCCTCTAACTGTAGTTCCCTTCACGTCCATTCAATTAAAACAACTTCCTGTTCTCATTTCTCTGCTTATTTCATTGAATTCAAGTTCCATTCCATTCAACTTATTCCCAAATAAACTGACACAAACAATCAAGTGCTTGGGGTGGGTAAACAAAGTTTGTAAGTGTGACCCCAAAGGTGCATCTGATATGACACATTATTCCTTATATATTGCACTACTGTTGAACGGAGCCTAAGCCTGTCCCAATATCCTCACTACTTGCATGGCCAAAACATTACTTCATATTGGGACAGACACTAAGTGTATTACGTATTTATATGCCATTTAGCAGATGCTTTTATCCCAAAAATCGAACCCACTATCCTAGCATTGCAAGCGCCAACTGAGCTACAGTGAGGACTACATTCTTCTTCATCTTCTCCTCCTCCATCCTATTCCAGGACAAACGACTTTGGAGCTCGGAGCCACCTGGATCCATGGCGCTAACGGGAACCCGGTGTACCACCTGGCGGAGGACAACGGGCTGCTGGAGCACACCACAGACGGCGAGCGCAGCGTGGGCCGCATCAGCCTGTACACAAAGAACGGCGTGGCCCACTACCAGACCAACAGCGGTACCAGGATCCCCAAGGACCTGGTCGAGGAGTTCAGTGACCTCTACAATGAGGTGAGGGGAGAGAGGTGTGTGGAAGGTGTGTGTCCAGAGGTGTGTGTGTGTGTGTCCAGATTACCACTGATGTGTGCACAGGGAGCCACCCATGACTGAATTTAGATACTGTACATAGACAGTGGCACGTATGCACAGGTGTGTATAGCACAGGTCTGTATAGTACATTCTCGCAACATTGGCTTCCCCCCACTACCCTTCAGTTCAGAGTAAATAGACACTGTGCAGAGGAAAGGGGTACGCTTTCTGCACACTTCCCTTTCTCTATGTCCCTGAGTAATTCTCACAATAGTTATGTTCCATAAGTGTTGCAAGCAGCAAAGTTACCAATAAAGAACACAAATACCAAAGTCAACTTTTAAAGGATTCACATTGAGTGGGCCAGAAAGAGGTGTATCAAGCTTGTGGCGACTTGATCGCAACGCTTACGGAACTGGAACTATTTCAAGGCACTTGAACACAGAAGAACCTTCCCTATTATCCACCTTAAATAACACAGCATTCTCCACAGCAGCACCCATTCCTTTAAGAACACACTGTACGAACATGGATAACGACACAGTAATAACAGAATTTCTAAACCCAGAGGCGCAACATTGCGAGACGTCCGAGAACGCTTGCGAAGCACTCGGCATACCAGGGTTTGGGGTTTGAGAAGTTAATGAGAGAAGGGAAAAATTCTTCCGTACTGTTCATTTTCTTGTAATCTGAAGGCACCACTTAGAGTCGAGCCAATAAGTAACTGAACATGTTATTACTCCAACATGGTGAAAGTGACAAACTGTCACATTTTCGCCAAAAACAACTTCACGTCTTTATTTTACCAGGCAAGTCAGTTAAGAACAAATTCTTATTTTCAATGACGGCCTAGGAACAGTGGGTTGACTGCCTGTTCAGGTTAACTGCCTGTTCAGGTGCAGAGCGACAGATTTGTACCTTGTTAGCTCAGGGGTTTGAACTTGCAACCTTCCGGTTACTAGTCCAATGCTCTAACCACTAGGCTACCCTGCCGTCTAAGGAGTGCCTTTGATTTGACGGCCTGCACATGCAGAGTTCGGCGTGAGACGACCGTTAGACCCGATAACGTGTTTCTGCGCATGAGCTTAACTAGCCAAAGTCTCCATAACATCGCCTACAAGCGAGATAGAAGATTTCTATTAGAGAAGCAGTTTCTACATAATCATGTAGTATATTTGAGATTCTTCAAATAGCCACCCTTTGCCTTGATGACTTGGCACAGTCTTGGCATTCTCTCAACCAGCTTCATGAGATAGTCACCTGGAATGCTTTTCAATTAACAGGTGTGCCTTCTTAAAAGTACATTTTTGGAATTTCTTTCCTTCTTGGCGCTTGGCGTTTGAGCCAATCAGTTGTGTTGTGACAGAGTAAGGTGGTATACAGAAGATAGCCCTATTTGGTAAAAGACCAAGTCCTTATAATGGCAAGAACAGCTCAAATAAGCAAAGAGAAATGACAGTCCATCATTACTTTAAGACATGAAGGTCAGTCAATCCTGAAAACTTCAAGAACTTTGACGGTTTCTTCAAGTGCAGTTGCAAAAACCATCAAGCGCTATGATGAAACTGGCTCTCATGAGGACCACAACAGGAATGGAAGACCCAGAGTTACCTCCGTTGCAGAGGATAAGTTCATTAGAGTTACCAGCCTCAGAAATTGTAGCCCAAATAAATACTTCACAGAGTTCAAGTAACAGGCACATCTCAACATCAACTGTTCAGAGGAGACTGTTGCAAAGAAACCACTACTAAAGGACACCAATTATAAGAAGAGATTTGCTTGGGCAAAGAAACATTAGCAATGGACATTAGACCAGTGAAATTGTGTCCTTTGATCTGGAGTCCAAATTTGATATTTTTGGTGCCAACCGGTGTGTCTTTGTGAGATGCTGTGTGGGTAAACGGATAATCTCTGCATGTGTATTTCCCACCATAAAGCATGGAGGAGGAGGTGTTATGGTGTGGGGGTGCTTTGCTGGTGACACTGTCTGTGATTAATTTAGGATTCAAGGCACACTTAACCAGCATGGCTACCACAGCATTCTGTGGTGATACGCCATCCCATCTGGTCTGGGCTTAGTGGGACTCATTTGTTTTTCAACAGGACAATGACCCAACACACCTCCAGGCTCTTTAAGGGCTATTTTACCAAGAAGGTGAGTGACGGAGTGCTGCATCAGATGACCTGGCCTCCAAATCCCCAACCTGAACCAAATTGAGATAGTTTTGGATGAGTCGGACCGCGGAATGAAGGAAAAGGAGCCAACAACTGCTCAGCATATGTGGGAACTCCTTCAAGACTGTGGGAAAAGCATTCCAATTGAAGCTGGTTGAGAGACTGCCAAGAGTGTGCAAAGCTGTCATCAAGGCAAAGGGTGGCTATTTGAAGAATTTCAAATATAAAATATAATTTGATTTGTTTAACACTTTTTTGGTTACTACATTATTCCATATGTGTTATTTAGTAGTTTTGATGTCTTCATTATAATTCTACAATGTAGAAAATAGTAAAAATAAAGAAAAACTCTTGAATGAGTAGGTGTTCTAAAACTTTTGACCGGTAGTGTATCTTCATACTAAACCATCTTTGGTAATAATTAGGGAGCTGCAACATACAGTGTGAACAATGCTTTTATCCTGATTTCATGTGTGTCAGTCTGCATACCTCTATGCTGTAATCCCTTGTATAATCCATTTCCAAGATGCCAATCACTTTGCAGTGTAGCAGCAGCATCAACACAGCAGAGCTACGGTATGCATTAGGCTAACCCCCACCGTGCATCATTACAGCAGCACTAAACACTTATCCCTTCCCATGTATCATTACAACTGCGCTAAGCGCTAATCGCCACCGTGCCTCTGTCTGGAAAGCAGCATAATTAACTAAGCAGTAGGATTAGCATTCCGAAGCTGACTTGGTTGTTTTGTTTCACATCAGGATTTGAGGTACATAGAAATCCTGTCTAATGTTACATGAGTGTGAGGCAATGGACAAGAAATAGCTTAACAATTATTTGCCTTTGAAAATGTGTTTCTTGAGGATCCCATTTCAACCGGAGGCTATTTTATATTGTCAACAAAGGTGTGGTGCATCCTGGGTCGAGTTCATTAGGGCACGCAACGGAAATGTTTTTAAAGTTTTGCTAGGGAATTTGAAAATGTAGTTTTCAGGTTGACCCACCCTGTTTCAGTGTTTTCTTCCGTTTGGTGCCTAATGAACACACACCTGGTCTTTGTATGCAAAACATTCCACCAGGGAGGTAAGACAAGATGATAAGGTTATGCAATCGAATACCATGTCATTATCATATGACCTTTGTGGTTACAATGTAACTTAGTGCAGCAATGGTAAACATAAACATTCTGATTCCATGGAAAAAGAATGTGAACTTCACTCTGGGACAGCTAAAGCAGTCATTTGAACTGCTCATGATTTTTTTTTAAATCTGCTACTCTGACATTTTTTAAGTCATGCCCCCCTCCTTCCTTGACTTTTCCTAAATAAGTCTATATAACACACTATCGTTGTTAGAATCTTAATACCACTAACATAGTGGTTTGCGAAAGTATTCACCCCCATGACATTTTTCCTATTTTGTTGCCTTACAACTTGGAATTAAAATAGATTTTTGGGGGGTTTGTATCTGATTTACACAACACGCCTACCACTTTGAAGATGCAAAATATTTTTGTGTGTGTAACAAACAAGAAATAATAATAAGAAATACTAAAATACAAAAAATTCTAAAATATTTAGCGCCATCCATCGTTCCTTCAATTCTGACCAGTTTCCCAGTCCCTGCCAATGAAAAACATCCCCACGGCATGATGCTGCCACAACTATGCTTCACTGTGGGATGGTGTTCTCGGGGGGTCGAGAGGTGTTGGGTTTGCGCCAGACATAGCATTTTCCTTGATGGCCAAAAAGCTCAATTTTAGTCTCATCTGACCAGAGTATCTTCTTCCATATGTTTGGGGAGTCGCCCACATGCCTTTTGGCGAACTCCAAACGTGTTTGCTTATTTTGTTCTATAAGCAAAGGCTTTTTTCTTGCCACTCTTCCGTAAACCATGCTCTGTGGAGTGTATGGCTTAAAGTGGTCCTATGGACAGATACTCCAATCTCTGGTGTGGAGCTTTGCAGCTCCTTCAGGGTTATCGTTGCCTCTCTGATTAATGCCCTCCTTGCCTGATCCGTGAGTTTTGGTGGGTGGCCCTCACTTGGCAGGTTTGTTGTGGTGCCATATTCTTTCCATTTTTTTATAATGGATTTAATGGTTCTCCTTGATGTTCAAAGTTTCTGATAGTTTTTATAACCCAACCCTGATCTGTACTTTTCCACAACTTTGTCCCTGCCCTGTTTGGAGAGCTCCTGGGTCTTCATGGTGCCACTTGCTTGGTGGTGCCCATTGCTTAATTGTGTTGCAGACTCTGGGGCCTTTCAGAACAGGTGTGTACAGTCATGGCCAAAAGTTTTGAGAATTACACAAATATATATTTTCACAAAGTCTGCTGCCTCAGTTTGTATGATGGCAATTTGCATATACTCTATATTGTTGTGAAGAGTTATGAGCAATTAATTGCAAAGTCCCTCTTTGCCATGCAAATGAACTGAATCACCCCCAAATAATTACACTGCATTTCAGCCCTGCCACAAAAGGTCCAGCTGACATCATCTCAGTGATTCACTCGTTAACACAGGTGTGAATGTTGACGAGGACAAGACAGGAGATCACTCTATCATGCTGATTGAGTTCGAATAACAGACTGGAAGCTTCAAAAGGAGGGTGATGCTTGGAATCATTGTTCTTCCTTAGTTACCTGCAAGGAAACATGTGCCGTCATCATTGCTTTGCACAAAAAGGGCTTCAGAGGCAAGGATATTGCTGCCAGTAAGATTGGACCTAAATCAACCATTTATCGGATCATCAAGAACTTCAAGGAGAGTGGTTAAATTGTTGTGAAGTAGGCTTCAGGGCGCCCAAGAAAGTCCAGCAAGCGCCAGGACCTTCTCCTAAAGTTGATTCAGCTGTGGGATCGGGGCACCACCAGTACAGAGCTTGCTCAGGAATGGCAGCAGTTAGGTGTGAGTGCATCTGCACGCACAGTGAGGCAAAAACTTTTGGAGGATGGCCTGGTGTCAAGTAGGGCCGCAAAGAAGCCACTTCTCTCCAGGAAAAACATCAGGGACAGACTGATATTCTGCGAAAGGTATAGGGATTGGACTGCTGAGGACTGAGGAATGGGCCAAAATACCAGCAACAGTGTGTGAAAACCTTGTGAAGACTTACAGAAAACGTTTGACCTCTGTCATTGCCAACAAAGGGTATATAACAAAGTATTGAGATAAACTTTTGTTATTGAACAAATACTTATTTTCCACCATAATTTGCAAATAAATTAATTAAAAATCCTACAATGTGATTTTCTGGATTTTCTTTTCTCATTTTGTCTGTCATAGTTGAAGTGTACCTATAATGAAAATTACAGGCCTCTCTCATCTTTTTAAATGGAAGAACTTGCACAATTGGTAGCTGACTAAATACTTTTTTGCCCCACTGTATACTGAGATCATGTGAAACTTAGATTGCACACAGGTGGACTTTATTTAACTAATTATGTGATGAAGGTAATTGGTTGCACCTGTTACGCTTGTTGACGGAAGGATCGGACAAAGATGCAGCGTTGTAGGTGTACATCTTACTTTAGTCATTGAACACCGAAAAAAACTATAAATACAAACGAAACGTAAAGTTTAGTAGGGCTAAACAGCACAGTACCAAAACAAGATCCCATAAACTACAGGTGGGTTAAAAGCTGCCTAAGTATGATCCCCAATCAGAGACAACGATAGACAGCTGCCTCTGATTGGGAACCATACCTGGCCAACAAAGAAATAGAAAACATAGTTTGCCCACCCTAGTCACACCCTGACCTAACCAAAATAGAGAATAAAAGGGCTCTCTAAGGTCAGGGCGTGACAGCACCAGATCTTATTTAGGAGCTTCATAGCAAAGGGGGTGAATACATATGCACGCACCCTTTTTCCGTTTATAATTTTTTTATACTTTTTTGAAACGAGTACATTTTTTTTGTTTCCCTTCACCAATTTGGACTATTTTGTGTATCTCCATTACATGAAATCAAAATCCATTTTAAATGGCAGGTAGTAATGCAACAAAATAGGAAAAACATCAAGGGGGATGAGTACTTTTGCAAGGCACTGTAACAGGATTTATAACCAGTTTTAGGAAGGCATTTAATTTATTTTTATGTTCTTCTCCATAGCCCCTCCTTCTCCCGACAGTAGGGCCTGGGCCACTCCTCCCAACAGTTGAAGGTGCGGTGCCCAGTTGATAATTACCCCGTTAATTGCCTCGAAACTAAAGTATACCAAAACTAATTTCCATATAACATATATACATATAACAACAAATTAAATAAATTATGGAAATATGATGCGGGAGAATGGGTGAGTTGATGAGCGAGGGGAAACAAACGAATCCAAGCAGCCTTATCGGTCTATTTTGAGTACAGGGTGAGAGCATGCGTAATTTACAATGCCAAGAAGATCAAGACGAGCGGATGCACATGTTACATTAGCGTTGCTATAAACTCAGAATGAAAACGACTCAGATGGTGGGGGAGAAATGAATCATGACATCTCTCATGATTCGTCTTCTGATGCCGAGCCTCAGCCTGAACGTACTGTACACCTCCGAGGCCTAAAACACAAAAAGCTAGAACTGTGCACCCATCAGGTGCCCGAGCCACCACCGAATGAAATGGTGAGACAGGAGAGAGGAAGGGACGGCATCAGTAATGCACTCACCAGCTTTCCTTGTTTATGTGACATGCACATGCATCAACTGATGCCATTGCGTTAAGACGCACACCATGTAAGCAAGACCTGACAATAATAGCATTTTATTACTACTGTCATATCGACACTTATATTCATTACAATGCCATTATTGCTTTTGTGCTGATGTAGCCTACCCCCATCACCCTCATACATGGGCAGAAAACCCCCAGGCTACTGAATAGGCTCCTTTCGGCTACTTTACGGTAGCCTACCATAGCTCCTATTTCCCAGTGCCAGTGGTGTTTACCTGTTGTAACCCGGCACTCCCTTGGAATGGCCCCCCAGGCGATCACCAGTCTCGTGACTGACGGCTCAGCTCCAGTTCCCTCCACCCTCTTTGTTCAGCTCACCGTTTCACTTCATTAGATAAGACACCTTCACGGTTACACCGTTTTTGACGGCACAGAAATGGTTGTATCCCAAATGGAACCATATTGTAGTGCTTTTGACCAGAGCCCTATGGGTCAAACGTAGTGCACTAAATATGGAATAGGGTGCAATTTGGCGTCATCCCAGGTATTTCCTGAGAAATGGCATGTGAAATGGTGCACAGTAATAATCTATGAATTACTTGTTTGTTTTTAAAACAGGCACCATTTGGTACCAGGTCATTACCAGTTGTGTTAAATTGTTGTAACTAAATACCAGAAAGTATGAATTAAAATAACATAGTTACCTAGTAAATTCCATACCAATGGAAATAATACTGTGTGACCTCCTACACAATGATGCTCCCCATTTTGTCCAATGAGTGAGCAGTTCCTTCTAAAAGAGGTGTGTGCTTTGGATAGAAGAAGTTCTGTCATTGCATGTTGTTTGCTATACATCCTGTATTGTAGAAGTCACAGGCCTCGGAGGAAAGTGTGGAAAAATGTAAAACAATCCGTTGTTGAATAATGTACTAAGTTGCAGCCTCCCATGCAGCCATATGCCACGGTGTTAAAGGATGTCATACATTCTCACCTGGCTGCACCCTTTAAAGGGCACATTTGGCATTCAAACAACAACAAAGCGATCACCTTACAGATGGCCCCTTTAAAGTTTTAGAAGCACCCCAGTAGATTATGAATGTTCAGACTCATAGCCACAGTAGCAGGAACACTCTATGCTATTTTGGATTGCTTGGCTGTTGGATAAGGTAGTAGCAAAATACTTCCTGTCTATACCAATGAAATTCTGGGTTGTCCAGTGTAGAACCAGAATGAAAACAGACTGGTACCCAGACAAACCCTGTCTACGTCCCAAATGGCACCCTATTCCCTTATATAGTGCACTACTTTTGACCAGTGCCCTAATTGCCATGGTCAAAAGTAGTGCACTATAAAGGGAAAATGGTGCCATTTGGGATGCAGACCCTCTGCACATTCATTACAGCTTATACCATGGCCGTCAAACTCACATTTCTCTCCCCTCTTGCCATCCGCTCTACCCCTCTTCTCTCCTCCCCAGGTATACGAGTTGACTCAGGAGTTTTTCCAGAATGGGAAGCCTGTGTGTGCTGAAAGCCAGAACAGCGTTGGGGTGTTCACGAGGGACGTGGTGCGCAAGAAGATCACGCTGGACCCCGACGACTCGGAGAGCACCAAGAGACTCAAGCTGTCCATGCTCCAGCAGTACCTCAAGGTGTGTGTGTGTGTGTGTGTGTGTGTGTGTGTGTGTGTGTGTGTGTGTGGCGGGTGGGTAGGGATAGGGGTGTGTGTGTGAATGTGTAAGGGGGAGGGGGTCCTCCTGAGAGACTATAAAAGATGCTAGAGCTCTAGTTAATGATTGGAATGCATTAACTACGCAAACATTATGCAAATCCAATAACGTTCCCTTCTAGGTATGTAAGATTGCTCTATGTGTTCCAAGAAAACCCGTTTTAAAAGTCGTTACGGAGGGCATTTCTTTCTATTTTTCCATATTAAATCAACAGTGCTGTATTCTGAATCACTCATCTCTGGAGAGAATTGGTGCACCTCTATGGCCTCTCGCACAGTTCTGGTTCAAGCCAGTTCTTTATACGCAGATAATTGACTGAAGTAGCGCATGTGATGCTCCTGCTAGGTTTAGACTTGCACTCTCACGCAAGTCTCACACAATACAAGAGTTTATGGCATGCTTTATGACTCAACTGAACCAGCAGGTCAGGAAATCAGGTATAACTAGGTGCGGCAGGTAGCCTAGTGGTTACAGCTTTGGGCCAGTAACCGAAAGGTTGCTGGATCGAATCCCCGAGCTGACAAGGTACAAATCTGTCGTTCTGCCCCTGAACAAGGCAGTTTTGTAAAATATATATTTTTATTTCACCTTTATTTAACCAGGTAAGCTAGTTGAGAACAAGTTCTCATTTACAACTGCGACCTGGCCAAGATAAAGCAAAGCAGTGCGACACAACAACAACACAGAGTTACACATAGAGTAAACAAGCGCAGTCAATTACACAATGGAGAAAAAAAAGGAAGTCTATATACAGTGTGTGCAAATGGCGTGAGTTAACCCCCGGGCGCTGAAGACGTGGATGTCGATTATGGCAGCCCCCCGCACCTTAAATGCGGAAGACACATTTCAGTTGAATGCATTCAGTTGTACAACTGTCGGTATCCCCCTATCCCAGAAACTCTGGTTAATGTTAACTTTAGCTACATTATCTTGTTTATGTTAGCAATAGCTTCATTTAGCTTGGTAATGTTATTGTTCCATCCTTGCTCCTTGTAATTATACCCAATAACTCATTGGATTCAAATTAGTGTTGATCACTTAAAGGTCAGTTAGCTAATGAAATAGAAACACAGCGGACAAGAAAACGGAAGCCCTTTATTACGCGTAGAGCCAACTATACAGGGCATCCAGGAAAGAGAAAGATGAGGATGACAACAACAATTTACCTCAGGAAATATAGCTATTGCAAGCCTTATTGTGTTTGTGTATTTATTCAGTTCATTTCCTGGTCCACCGGCACTCAATTATTAGGGCTACATCCCAAATGGCACCTTATCACCAATGTAGTGCACTATCATTGCCTAAAACCCTATGCACTATGTAGGGGATAATGTGCCACTTATATCCAAAGTTTCCATTAGTGGCAGCCAAGGCCATGATTTAAGAGTTTTCCTCAGGGGAAACGTTAGGCTCTGTTGTTGAGGCTCTAGTTAGGTAAACAAACTATTGGGTTCGTAGACTTGAGCTAAAAAATGATAACCCAAAGAAAGTTTGATAAGATGTCATGGCCAATAAATAGGCAATTCAACTAGGATTAAGTTGCGCTTTGGTAGAGGATGTTAATTTGGCCTCAATTCAATAAGGAGTTTTAGCCAATCAAAGAGTAACAGAAAAAAAATCGACTTGAAACAAAATAGATACATTTGACCAGAATTGAACAGACTTGTTTGTCTGTGTTTCTATCTGATGCAGCCATCGTCTGGTTCCTCTTTAGGTTTCTTCCAACCACTGTTCTGCTACTTGCTCTCGGGCTTCTAGGCTGGGTTATTAAAAAGAGCTTCAATACATTTGACTGATTGATTTATTGATGAGTTGACTGATTGATTGGAAAGAGGTGGAGAGTTGCTAACTTTGTTTGTTTGTATGTGTGTTGTCCTTCAGGTGGAGAGTTGTGAGAGCTCGTCCCCCAGCATGGACGAGGTCTCGCTGAGTGAGTTCGGCGAGTGGACGGAGATCCCAGGGGCCCACCACGTCATCCCGGGAGGCTTCATGAAGATCGTGGACCTCTTGGCGCAGGACGTTCCGTCCCGCGTGATGCACCTGGGGAAACCCGTCCGCCGCGTCCACTGGAACTACTCCGCCCAGCAACAGGAGGAGATCGCTCACAGCGACAACAACAATCGGCACGACGACGGCGACCATAACGATGACCAACGTTGCCATGGTGAGCCCAACCCCAATCCGGGTCACGTGTACCCCATCAGCGTAGAGTGCGAGGACCTCGAGTCGCTCCCCGCCGACCACGTGATCGTAACCGCCTCGCTCGGCGTCCTCAAGAACCGCCATGAGGCGCTCTTCTCACCCTCGTTGCCCGAGGACAAAGTCCTCGCCATCGAGAAGCTCGGCATCAGCACCACTGACAAGATTTTCCTGGAGTTCGCCGATCCCTTCTGGAGCCCCGAGTGCAACAGCATCCAGTTTGTGTGGGAGGACGAGGCGCAGCTGGAGCAGCCGGTCTACCCCGAGGAGCTGTGGTACCGTAAGATCTGCTCATTTGACGTGCTGTACCCGCCCGAGCGCTACGGCCACATGCTGAGCGGCTGGATCTGTGGTCAGGAGGCACTGCTCATGGAGCGCTGCGACGACGAGACAGTGGCCGAGACCTGCACCAAGCTGCTGCGACGCTTCACAGGTCAGTGTGCATGTCTTTGTGTTTGTGTCATTGTGACATTGACATGTGTCCGCTGACTCTGTGTGTCTGTGTGCGATTGAGTGATATACAGTAACAATGGGAGTTTTCTGAATCGAGCCGCAGCTTTTATACAAGTCTAGCACTAACTAGATTTCAGCTACTCAAGGTCTCCCCGAGCTGACAAGGTACCAATCTGTCATTCTGCCCCTGAACAAGGCAGTTAACCCACAGCTCCTAGGCCGTCATTGAAGAAATTAATTTGTTCTTAATTAAACTGACTTGCCTAGTTAAATAAAGGTAACATTTTATTATTATTTTTATTAATCAAATCATGTGTTCTTGATGGAGTGAGGACCACTGACCTAAATAACTCACTGAGATAGGCCATCATCAGCATTCCCTCACTGAGTATGAATCATGCTCTGTGCTTCAACTCATCACTATTGGGAAGGAATACTTTTACACACACACACACACACACACTGTTACGAGCACACTGTAACCTTGAGGGCTGAATGAGTGCAACAATACTGTGCTCCCAGTGAGTCACGGTGACCCATTGAAGAGTCATTCCACTTATTCAGCCCTAGTGTGCCTCTAGGTATACATTAAATACAGGAAATGAGATCATCATGGGACGTCATCATTCCGAGCCTTGAGGTATATGGCCTTTCCCAGAAGGGGGTTTGGGGGGGCTGATGCTGAATGAGTCATATAGACGTCTGGCAGAGTGATGGTGTTGAATACATGTGCATCCCATAACAACTTGGCCCAGGGTCAGTTTTAGTCACTGTGATCTTAATAGGTGGAGTAAGGATTGGATGAAGAAATGCTGATCCCACAAAGTTGTTAAAGGAGTTGCCTGTGGTTCTGCATCCCAGACATACATGCAATATTCTCACAGAAGAGACGAGTGAGTCTCTGCCATAGCTGCTCGACTGTATCAAGTTGTCTTTCACCCATGAACAGGCCCCTATTAAGAGTAATGGTGACGAAAAGAAACACAGCAAATTGAAAATGGCGGCAACTGGGGTTGAGACTCATGGGTCTTTTTTAAGAGAGAACCTGACAGAAAATCAATTGTTCGATTCGACATGAGACGGGAAAAATTGCTCTCTTACGTTAAGGCCATATTAAGGTTCCCGCTCCCTGGAAAACACTGTAAATGATAGTGTAGACAGGACACACACAGTTGTCTTTGGGCTGCCGAGATTAGCCTTGTGGCTCTGTACAGCTTCAGTCTTTTTCATATTGACAGAGAAAATAGGTTCAGGGATATAAGAACACTGTCCTGGTTTAAATAGTTTAGATAAAGGTGTGTGTGGAATGAACATTAAAGACTTTTGACAGGGTCACTATTACGCTATAGATGGGGTTGGTTGTTTAGCAGCAAAACCGACGCGTGTCCTACTATGAAGCAAAACAGACGGGGTTGGCTTTGATTGTTGACAACATGTCATCTATATTTTGTCTCCAATGTTTATTGAAAACATAAATGCGTTTTCACAATGAGCACTTGTTGTCTCTTAAATACATCGTTACAGTTGTCGGGTTAGCTAGCTAGCGAAGTTGATAGGTTGCCATTTGGGATGCATCCCATCTCACGGGTGGACAAAGCTCAGTGTTAAGTTATCCTCTGGTCAAGCCAGTTAGCTGACAAACAGATCATTGGAGAGTCCAGTCTAGGCTTAGCATATGTCACCGACCCCGGTTACCATCACTTAATGATGACGTCAGAGGCTTTCCTGGACACACACACGCACGCCTCACTAGGGCTTCACAGTTACGCCTCCCTATACAGCCAAGCCAACGGACACAATAAACCATAAACGCTGTCTTCTGCTCTGAGCGATACTCGCTGCCTGCCCTCACGTTGTTTACTTCCATAGGGAGAACCCCCCTCACGGAGACTCATTAACCCACACACTGATACACTCCCCTGATGTAGGTCACTTCGGTTTACTCCCCTACGAAGCAGATTCATTGCAGATGGACTAGAGTGTGTATGGCCTCTAAGAGGGACCGTAGCTGATTAGTACCGATACAGGAGATTGGATTGGATGTGTTGGAGGATCACCTATGTTAGATGGGTAGAGGATCACTCACCATGCATCGCCATTACCTTAGGAAACTTTCAATGGCTTATTTCCATCTGCGGAAGAGTTGTGTGTGTGTGTGTGTGTGTGTGCGCGCACCCATGCCTGTGTGTGAGAGAGAGAGTGTGTTGGTGTGTGTGGATGTTGATTTCAGTGTCAGTGTCCACCCAAATGGTTTATATTGGACTGACCATCCTCTCCATCCACCTCACTGTTCCTCCCTCTTCCTCCTTCTCTCCCTCGTTCAGGGAACCCCAACATTCCTAAGCCGAGGCGGATCCTGCGCTCGTCGTGGGGCAGTAACCCTTACATCCGTGGCTCCTACTCCTTCACCCGGGTGGGCTCCAGTGGGGGTGACGTGGAAAAGCTAGCCATGCCCCTGCCTTACACCAAGAGCACCAAGGCTCCGGTAAGAACTGCTTCTGGATCTGGATGCAGACTTGGGTTCAAATACTATTTAGGGTATTTCAATAACTTTGAAAGAAATTTCAAAGTAAGTATTTAGACTTTTTTTTTCTTTCGAATTGGAAGTAGTTGAATATTGGAATGCATTTGAAAATACACTTGGGAAGTATTGGCTTGTATTTGAAAATACGTATACACGTATTTAAATATTCCATGCATTTTAACCCAGGTCTGTTTGGTCCTAGGGCTATTTGAAATATAGTTGTGTATATTTATAGGAAGTTATTTGCAAATACTTAAAAATTTGGCCACATTATTTGAAAACAGTCCAACAGAAAATAAGTATTTAAATAACACGTACTTAAATATGCATGTATTTGAACCCAGACTGGATGTAGTGTATCAGCTGTTAATTAGGGCACACCGTAGCGAGACGTTTCAAAACATTGTACTGTACAATGGAATGGAAAAACGAGTGTTTTTATTGAGCAAGTTCAGTTAGTACCTCCCTGTTTCACTCAGTTTCAAAAAGTTTTCTACTGAAACATGACTCTGATTAGCTAAGGTGCTGTGAAAAGTAAGGAGCAATGTGTCAACCACGGTGGGTTATAGGGTGAAAGGCCTTCCCCAATGACTAAGTGGTGTGAAGCGTAATGAGAATGTATTTACTTTCATTGATCTCTGGAGGCGTGATGCTTCTTTTCAGCCACGCAAGGAACTCGTAGCATGTTGTCAGTGTGCCTGGGTTATCACTATGCCACCTAGTAAGGCAGTAAGGGATGTGACGGTCACAGTGTTGGATCAATTATGAATCATGGGTCTTGGCCAGCACCTTAGCCCCTGAAACCTGACGCATGTGTCCTTATCTTAGTGTGTGTGTGTGTGGTTCTGTCTATATGTGTGTGTGCGTGGCTACTGTGTGTGTGTGTGTGTGTGTGTGTGTGGCCACTTAAAGACTGTTAAAGGAGCAGCGTGACCTTCGAGAAATACCCCTCCCGTCAAAAGAGTGACAGATCGTCACAAGCAGCCTTCTTACATATAGACAGAGCCTAAAAGAGCTCCCCATGGCTGCATCTAAATGGCTCACTATTCCCTATATAGTGCACTACTTTTGCCCTACCTTTGACTAGAGCCCTATGTAGACTATAGGGGGGGCCATTTGGAATGTAGCCCAATGGCTCGGAGGCAGTAATAGGGTATGCATAACATATGTTGGGTCATGACGACTTTCACTGGTTTGTTAAAGGTCTTGTCTTGTTTTTTTTCTCGCCCCTCCTCTCTTCTCCATCTCTGCCCTCTCCTCTATCCACCTATCTCCTTCTCTATTGTATTCTTCTGTATGCCTCTTTATCCTCTCATTTTTTTCAACCTCTCTCTCCTCGCCCTTCCTCTCCTCTTTACCCTCTCAGCCTCTACAGGTGTTATTCGCCGGGGAAGCCACCCACCGGAAATACTATTCCACGACTCATGGTGCATTGCTGTCGGGACAGAGAGAGGCCACTCGTCTTACAGAGCTGTACCAGGACTTGCACAAAGAAACCACAAAGCCTAACATGTAAAAACGACTAATGAACCACTGACTAGTGATAAAAAAAATAAATAAACAACTTGTGTTTTATGATTTCTATATTTTAATATTTTTTTAGATTAAGTTATGCATGTAAAAGCATAGTAGGGGCATTAACAATTATAATGATGATAATGATGAATACAGTTTTTACTGTATTGTAGATATATAGAGAGGGAGAGCGTGGTAGATTTGACCACTTATATGAGATGTACTGTAAAAAGGCTGCAAAGGGTGCTGTCATCTCTTGTCCATCAATCTGTTGTTTAAAAATATATGTATAATAACACGTCTATAATTTAACTGTTTTTTTGTAAGTGCCTTCTTTATTTAATGTCCTGTTATTGAAAACAAACAAAAAATGATGGCAAGAATGAATAAACTTGTATATTAATGTGAGAAACGGCCGTGTTTAATTGTAATACCATTTGAATGTGTCCCAGACGGTTCCTGTCGAGGACAGACATTGGCAGACGCTGACACTGTGTTCCTTAACTCGACCAATCATAGGCGAAGACACTGAAGCACACTGCGTAACTGTGCCAAGGTAGCAGATGGCAGTGGAGCCTCAGTCAGGTCTTCACGCCTCTCAGATGTGTTATTATGTGTGTTTGTTCTTTTCTTGTGTGTGAAATGAAACGGCGTGTTGTTGTGCGTGCTACATCAGGTGTTTACCGTTGCAAAGCAATATTGGCTCAGTTAGCAGAACTAGATCTGAGGGATGCAATGCAACAAAACTGCTTCAGTTCCAATAGCATATTTACATGTGCAGGGATACTGGAGTGATGGAGGTATATATGTATAGGGGTAAGGTGACTAGGCAACAGGATATTAGATCAACCAGAGTAGCAGCAGCTTACATGTGAGTGGGTGTGTAGAGTCAGTATAAATGTATGTGCATATTATGTGTGAGTGAGCAAATGATGGAGTGAGTGTTTGTGTGTGTGTGTTGGGGTGACAGTGTGTGTGAGTGTGTAGGGCCCTGTGAGTGTGCATAGAGACAGGGAATATACTGAAATAAAAGGTCTGTGTAGCTATTTTGTTAGCTATTTATCAGTCGTATTGTTTGGGATAGAAGCTGTTCAAGAGCCTGTCGGTGTCAGACTTGGTGCACCGGTACCTCTTGCTATGCGGCAACCGAGAAAAGTATTTTTTTCTGGGCCTTCTTTTCACACCGCCTGATATAGAGGTTCTGGATGGCAGGCAGCTCGGCCACCGTGATGTACTAGGGTGTCAGCACCACCCTCGGTAGCGCCATGTGATCGAGGGCGGTGCTGTTGCCATACCAAGCAGTGATGCAGCCAGTCAATATGTTCTCAATGGTACAGCTGTAGAACCTTTTCAGGATTTGAGGGCCCATGACAACTCTTTTCAACCTCCCTGAGGTGGAAGAGGCACTGTCGCGCCTTCATGACTGTGCGTGTGTCTTTGGACAATTTTAAGTCTTTAAGTGATTTGGACTTGAAGCTGGCTACCTACTCCACTGCCGCCCCGTCGATGTGGATGGGAGGGTGCTGTACCCTGTTTTCTGTAGTCCACGATCAGCCCCTTGGCCTTGCTGACGTTGAGAGAGAGGTTGTTGCTCCGGCACCACACTGCCAGGTCATTGACCTCCTCCCTGTAGGCTGACTCAACGTCGCCGGTGATCAGGCCTACCACCGTTATGTCGTCAGCGAACTTGATAATGGTGTTGGAGCCATGCGTGGACACACAGTCGTGGGGTGAACATGGAATACATGAGGGGACTAAGCACACACCTTTGTGGTGCCCCTGTGTTAAGGGTCAGTGTGTTGGAGGTGATGTTGCCTACCCTCACCACCTGGGGTTTCGGCCTGTCAGGAAGTCCAGGTTCCAGTTTCAGAGGGAGTGTCACGGTCGTTGTATGGAGGAGACCTAAGGCGCAGCGGGGTAAGCGTACATTCTTCTTTAATAAAGAAAGAACACTGAACAAACTAATAAAAACAACAAAACAAACCGTGACGCAAATATGAGTAGTGTAGACAGGCAACTAAACATAGAATAAGAACCCACAAATACTCTAGTCAAAATGGCTACCTAAATATGGTCCCCAATCAGAGACAACGATTAACAGCTGCCTCTGATTGGGAACCAATTCAGGCCACCATAGACATACAAATACCTAGACTTACAAAAAAAAACTAGATATAGGCGACTAGGTACCGTCGCTGGAGACCCCGGGCTGGGGACCGTCGCTGGAGACCCCAGGCTGGGGACCGTCGCTGGAGACCCCGGGTTGGGGATCATCCCTGGAGGCTCCGGACTGGGGATCGTCGCTGGAGGCTCCGGACTGTGGATTGTCGCTGGAGGCTCCGGACTGTGGCCCGTCGCTGGAGGCTCCGGACTGTGGCCCGTTGCTGGAGGTTCCGGACTGGGTACTGTCGCCGGAAGCTCTGGACTGGGTACTGTCGCCGAAAGCTCTGGACTGCCAAGTCGCACTGGATACCTGGTGCGTGGTGCCGGTACTGATGGTACCGGGCTGGAGACACGCACCTCATGGCGAGTGCGAGGAGCAGGCACAGGACGTACTGGACTCTGGAGTCGCGCTGGAGGCCTGGTGCGTGGTGCCGGCGCTGGTGGTACTGGCCTGGGGACACTCACCTCAGGGTGAGTACGGGGAGGATGAACAGGACGTACTGGACTCTGGAGGCGCACTGTAGGCCTACTGCGTGGTGCCGGCACTGGTGGTACTGGGCTGGTGACACGCGCCTCAGGGCGAGTGCGGGGAGCAGGCACAGGATACACTGGGCCGTGGAGATGCATTGGAGATCTGGAACGTAGAGCTGGCACAATGCGTCCTGGCTGGATGCCCATTCGCCAAATGCGAGGAGCTGGAATGTAGCGCACCGGGCTATACTAGCGCTTTGGAGACACCGTGTGCTCCACCGCATAACACGGTACCTGACCAGTAACCCGCTCCCCACGGTAAGCACGAGGAGTTGGCTCAGGTCTCCAACCTGATTCAGCCAATCTCCTCGTGTGCCCCCCGAAAAATAATATTGGGGCTGCCTCTCCATGCTAGCCGTGCCCGTGTCGCAACCTCCATTCTCCGGTATCCCTCCTCGCACTGTTCAATTGAATCCCAGGCGGGCTCTGGCACTCTTCCTGGGTCGACCGACCACCTCTCTACCTCCTCCCAGGTTGTCTCCCACTCATCTTTCTCCCGGGTCCAGGATGTCCACTCCTTTTTAGCACGCTGCTTGGTCCTTTTATGGTTGGTTCTTCTGTCACGGTCGTTGTATGGAGGAGACCAAGGCGCAGCGTGCTAAGCGTACATTCTTCTTTAATAAAGAAAGAACGCTGAACAAACTAACAAAAACAACAAAACGAACCGTGACACAAAATAGGAGTAGTGCAGACAGGCAACTAAACATAGAATAAGAACCCACAAATAGCCTAGACAAAATGGCTACCTAAATATGGTCCCCAATCAGAGACAACGATAAACAGCTGCCTCTGATTGGGAACCAATTCAGGCCACCATAAACATACAAATACCTAGACTTACAAAAACCACTAGATATTCAAAAACCCCTAGACAAGCCAAAAACTAACATACCAACCCTAGTCACACCCTGACCTAACCAAAATAATAAAGAAAACAAGGATAACTAAGGTCAGGGCGTGACAGGGAGATGTTCAGACCCAGAGTCCTAAGCTTGGTGACGAGGATAGGGCTGCTGATTTAGGATCAGTTTTGCCTTTAAGATTACAAACAATATTACACAGACAGACCGACCTGATCCTAGATCAGCACTCTTTCTGTGAGACACTTTATGAATACAGGCCCAGTGTTTGATTATATTTGTCTAGAGTTTACAAGGGATATGACTGCCATCTACAGGATAATAGGATGTACTGTATATGGAACTCAAGTGTATAGTGGTCCCAGCAGTTTTTCCATCTGTTGTCTCTAGTTACTTGATATACTCCATGTAACAGTTAATCACCAGCCTAGACTATGACCAATGGTAGAAATGGGAAAGGGAACCCCCAAATGTAAAATCCTTGAATTCACATTTTCCATGTCAAAACGAATACAATCCCGGAACCAGGTTCCCCATGGAATGCCGAATATGAACCGAACAAGTTAGGACATGTTATGTCATGCTATGCTATGACATTGGTAAAAAAAAAAAATCAGTCCATCTCCACCATTTAGCTCAGCAGCAACCAGCACTAATGCGTGTCATCGTCTTGTTGACAATAAATCACTGCAGCAAAGCAACAGTCCATGACCTGATAGTAATGGAAGGTCACCTAGAACCTCATCAATACCTCTCTATGGCAGGCCTGCTGACACATGACTCTCGCTCACGCTTTCTCTCTCGCTTTCGCCCTGCCCTCACTCACGCAGTCGCAGGCACAAATGCAATATCAACAGTAACGGAGAGTAAATGGCTGACCGAAATCTTGACTAATGACCAACTAGTGCCAGGGGTTAGGGGTTGAGATGGTCATTAATGAGTCGGAGGTCAAAGGTGAGACTGAAAGGGGATGGACTGTTAAGAGTCGAACCGAACCTACTGTGGTTGGATGGGAAAAACCTCAAGTGTGTGTGTGTGTGGGATAGAAGGGGAAACTTCCCAGAGGGCCTTATTGTGTGATCATTATTCTTATGGAGAAGATTAAAGTAGAACCCCGCAGGGGTTAAACTGACCCAGATTGTGTGCTCAGTGCTTTTTGGTCCAGGAGTAGGTTTAATCCGGGACAGGGACTCTGACCCTTATACTTTAAACCTGCTCAATGTGACAGTTCAATATTTTGACGTTTATTAATCCCCCGTTTCTCACTGGAACATCGCCACCATGAATTACATGCACAAAGTCAGAAAGTGCTATCCTGTGTTTTAACATTGACTTCTGAATAATTGCTACGACACTGACTTGGGTCCTGTCCTCAATATAAACATAACTGTTTTTCCTAAGAGGAAGCTACTCTTTTCTTAAACCATCCATCTTCGGGCTGAGCAGATATCATTTGTCTTTATTTGTCATATAGACTGGTGGTGTTGAGTCTATTTGCAGTAGTGATTGGCCTCCTTTGGCTTTCAGCCTGGTTGGAGCTTCAAGCCATTTCCCACGATCCTGTTTTCTCATAGTTCATAGATAAGGGGACTTTTGTCAGTTTTAATCCAATTAAAAAATTACGTTGTTGTTTTATATAAACATTTTGGCTATTTTACTTCCCCAATCCCCTGTAAAATAAGACAAATGAAAACAACCATTCCTAAAAAGGGAATTGTTTGGAACTGCACTTGGAGAAATCTATTACATTCAATTTAAAATCCCAGTTGGGACTGCTACACAGTAGCCCCAAGGAGGAAGTGAACCTGAACAACATAATTTATTAAACATTTAACAATCTCAGGGTTGGGTAGGTAACTTTCTAAATGTAATCCATTACAGTTACTAGTTACCTGGCCAAAATTGTAATCAATTACGTAACCTTTGGATTACCAGAAATTCTGTTACATAATTCGATTACATTCTGTTACTTTTGGATTGCTTTCCACTTTAAAAGGAATTAGAAGAAAAGAAAGATGATCTATTAAACACATTTGGTGTGTCATCATAGTGGTCTCTGATTTATAGTCAGACTCACTCAGGTGGAACAAACTTCAACTTGCACCTTTTTTTCAATTCTGAATTGAATGTCATTGAGAAAACAGATAAGTGTCAAATGTATTTTTTTTTTCAAACCAATAATCATGTCGTTTTTGTAATCAGATTACATGTAACTAATTACTCCCCAATCCTAATTATCATTGACAATGGATATCTACTGAATTCCCATGTATTCGTTCCATGACAACAGGAAGTATTACTACCAATATTAAACAGGCCAGCACTCAAGTGCTTCCATAATTGTCCATGTCAACTGTTTACTTGTGCAGTCGTTAAGTTAAACAAATTCGTGGTGGGTTGTATCTTCCCAGGGTTTAGCGAACATGTTGTAAGATTAATTTGAGAACCACAAGATGTATCATAGGCAATTAGGGAGCATGCTTGTATTCTCTGTCCAGTAGTTGATGCAGTTGCGAGGGATATCTATTTGAATACGTTTCACGGTTGGCATGCTCATCACAACGGAGGCTTTGATATACTACCTAGGCTAACTGATGGACAACAGGTGGTGCTAAATTGTCATTTGCTGTAGTGGGACCTCGGAGAACATAATTTCGAAATATGCCACGTCTTTATAATATTTGACTGAATGCCTGGTAAGTGAATTTCATATTGAAATGTATATTGAACCGTTACAAACCACGTTTGTACTGTCTATGTTTGCATTTTTGTGTGTGTGAATAGGCCTATATTACTTTATTTTGTGTAAGATGTCGAGATTTTTCTAAACAATGTTGAATGTTGCACATTCAACCCCGGGCCATTTACATCGCTACACACAAACAGTCTACATTCAACAGCATTTCTTTTAACGTTTTTCCAAATCTTACACATTTTGGATTCTGAGTAAAACAAAGTGAGTTTGGGAAACATATTACTGTATAATGAGCCTATCATATGCCTTAGCTAACGCATTATCAGAGCACATCCAGACACAAACCATATAGGCTTCACTGAAGGCTTTGTCCTTTTATGGAGCCTCCTCCACAGTGAGTTATTAACTAGGGTCCATACTTCCATTCCTTTATCTCCCAGAGTGATGGCGTTCCTGCTTAGGGCTCTAGTGCTACCTGTCTTCCTGTCCTCGGTGCCCTGGGTGGCAGGGTCAACGTTCACCCTGCTGCTGTCCTTGCCCAACACCTCCATGCCCTTCAGTGTTGGCAGGATCGGGGCGGGCGCCCTCATCGCCATCGACGCCGTGAACCGGAGTCCCGATCTGTTGGCAGGTCAGTACTCAGAGACATTGTATGGTACATATGTGATACATAATATACATAACGCAGATCCGTTGTTTGCTATAACAAATGGACAAGGAAGTTGTATTGTATTGCATGCAACCGCTGTGAGGGGCTGAAGCACACTGAGAAACACTGGCCACGAGGACATCAGAAGTCGTTCTCATTCGATAGCCACTGTAAGCTACTGTGTTGTATGTCCTCAGGTCATTGGCTGGAGCATGAATACGTGGATGATGAGTGCAGCGACGTGAACGGCCCGGGGAAGGTAGTGGAGCTACTGCACAGACGGAACTACAGCGCTTTCATCGGCCCCGCCTGCTCCGACGTAAGGCCCCCCCACCTTCACCGGCGCGAATAAACAAATCACACATCACATTGCGCTAACTTCATTATCTGCGTTTCAAATCAAATTTGATTTGATTTGATTTGATTATCTGCATTTACAATCCAATGATGATAGAACACCCTCTTTAGGTGTGTGCGATCACCGCCAAGCTGGCAGCTTTCTGGAACATTCCCGTGGTCAGTCCCACCTGCGCAGACCAGCAGTTTCTCATCAAAAAGGTCCAATATCACTTTAATATAACTCATATGCCAGTAACTATCTGTAGCTAACTTACATCCCTCAGAATCTGGAGTACACAGTTGCAACATTATCACATGCCATGTTCTGTGGCGGTGACAGGCTTACCCCACTCTTACCAGAGTGTTTGGCCCCTTCACCAAGATGGGCTCGTTCTTTGTGAAGATCTGTGAGAAGTTTGGCTGGAGACGTATAAGCATTATCTACGACCACAGACCTGCCTGGATCATCCCTGCTGAGGGAATCAGGTACGATACGACGCAGCACGATACAATACAATAAATACTCTTCAAATAGACACTGGAATGGGATGTACTTCTACATAGGGAGGAACCCGATGAAATGAGGTTCCACTTCTATTTCTATAAGGTACCAAGCTGAAGTCAGTAACATCACGGTGGCTAAATACCTGGCATTTCAAACACCTCTCGGGCAAGACAACACTCACACAGCCCTCACACAAGCACGTATGCTACAGGAGGTTGCCGAGGTGTCTCGCAGTAAGTTTTCTGTGTTCCAATGTCCACACCAGCATACTATTTACATCGAAGTAATTGGCCATGCGTGCTAACTGGTATGCTAATAGGGTTATTTTAATGTAGCCTATGTTTGTGTCTTGCCCTGTAGTCATAGTGATCTCAGCGCGTGGGGAGGTGGTCAGGGACTTCCTGGTCGAGGCCCACAGGAGAGGCCTCACCACAGGGGACTACGTCTTCTTCTGCTTCGAGCCCTACAGGCTGGAGGAGATGTTTGGCAACTTTGACTGGAAAAGAGGTAGGGCGTGTCCCAATTGGCACCCTACGATACAATACAATACTATTTGGGGACTTTTGGGAATGCTACTGGGATTTTATAACCTCAGGACGAATCAATGAATGGTGTTGATGTGCTGCAGGAGATGTGGATGACTCCGTGGCTAAGCAGGCCTACCAGGCTCTGTTTCTACTCTCTCTGTACAAACCCAACGACCAGAGGTACTGGAACTTCTCCAATGACGTCATCCGCAGATCCAGAGAGGACTTTGGCTATGCCTACGCACCCAACGAAAAGGTGTTCTATGAAACACACACACACACCTGTCGCTTGACCCTGTCTGGAGTGCCAGATGGGGTGGGCTTTGTGCTTTTGGGACTGTTCCATTGCGCCAGGCAAATTGAGCGCAGCTAAAAGATTTGACCGATTTCCAAATATTATTTTGAACCCGGGTCTGGTACTTAGCTACTATGTTTAACTGTATATATACTGTACACTCTTAGAAAAAAAGGGGCAATCTAGAACTTAAAAGAGTTTGAATAACCTAGAACCTTTCCCTTTGAATAACCTTTTTTTGGTTCCAGTTAGAATGATTTTGGGTTCCATGTAGAACCCTTTCTACAGAGCGGTCTACCTGGAACCTGAAAGGTTTCTACCTGGAACCAACATGGGTTTCTCCTATTGGGACAGCCGAAGAATCTTTGGAACCCTTTTTTTCTAAGAGTGTATATACAGGATATGTAACTCTCTATTTCTGACTGTTTGTCCAATGGCAGGTGTCGGTGCTGGCAGCCATAGCCCATGACTCTGTATGGCTGTATGCTCAGGCTCTGAATGAAACCCTGGCGGAACGCGGGGACCCATACGACGGCTTCACCATAACCCGCAAGATGTGGAACCGAACCATCACAGGTCAGCCCTTTTGGATGATTCATTTCACCTGTATGTTATCAGGTAGTTAGGTATAACCTTAATGGTTGCAGTTAAAGGTCATTGATATTATTTACAGATGCTATTTACAAGAGTGATTATATTTCATTTATATAATACAATTATTTCATTTGATTTTTTATGTTTTGCACAGCAGACCCATTGAGGTCAAAATTCCTATTTTTCAAGGGAGACCTGGCCAAGAAGGCAGCTTCATTGCCTCACAGAGAGATGTACAGGTAACTGCAAAAACAAAGAGTAAATGAGGAATACAAAGTATATTGAAAGCAGGCGCTTCAACACAGGAGTTAATTAAGCAGTTTACATCCTATCATGCTTTGGGTCTTGTATAAAAATAAACAGCAGCCCATTAATTTGGCCCAATGCCCTATTAAGACACTATGTTGGTGTTTCCTTTATTTTGGCAGTTACCTGTACATGACGGTGTTTCAAACATGACGACACATGAGGTGTGGATAGCTCATATGTTTGTTTTCTGGACTCTGTCCGTTAGGTATCCAGGGTGACGTTACCATGGACGCCAATGGAGACAGGGAGTCTGCCTATATGATGAAGCACATCCAGGGCGCAGAGAACGACAGGGAGTTCAAAGTGAGACGCTAATACCCTAATCACACTTTCTCTTTATCTCTGTCACTCGCTCTCTTTTCTTTCTATCACTCCAACACTTCCTTTCTGTCTATTTCTATCACTTTGTCACTCTCTGTCTTTCAGTCCTTCTATCTCCAATATCGCACTCTCTGTCTCTCGGTCTCTCTGTCACTCTCTATTTCTCCATCTTTATCTTGCCATACCACTGTCTCGCTGTCTGCCTATTTCCGTATTGAAAAAATAATATAAAACCTCTCTCTCTCTCTCTCTCTCTCTTTTTTGTTGTTGTTGTTGTTTGTTCTCTCTCTCTCTCTCTCTCTCTCTTTTTGTTGTTGTTGTTGTTTCTCTCTCTCTCTCTCTCTCTCTCTCTCTTTTTTTTGTTGTTGTTGTTGTTGTTCTCTCTCTCTCTCTCTCTCTCTCTCTCTCTCTCTCTCTCTCTCTTTTTTTTGTTGTTGTTGTTCTTCTCTCTCTCTCTCTCTCTCTCTCTCTCTCTCCCTCCCTCCCTCCTTTCCAACCCTCTGTTTTCCCCTTATTTTCTGCTAACGTCTACAGTGTTCACATCTGAAGCCACTTTTATCACAGCCTGTCAAAAAGTTTAACACCCATGTTGACACTCTTCTGAACAATTACAGTGCTGATTTAATTCTTTGCCACTGAATTTATTGTCGTTTTACTTTTCAACCTGAATCTATCTCTTCGGCCCACATTTCAGTTGTCTGATTTCAGTGTATTTCTGATCCTGAACACCCAACCAGTGGAACACAGAGTGCAACTCACACACACACACACCTCCTTTCCAACCCTCACACACACCCTTATTTTCACACACACACACACACACACACACACACATCACAAGCCACACACACACACTCTCAGCCTTCTAAAAAGTTTACCTACCTAGGACCAGCTTGGTCATCAGGGCCACTACTAAAAGCTCTGGAGAGTGCAGTCTCTTAATTATCACCTTGAAATGGCTTTGCATATTGGACCTTAAAGTTATTTCAAATGACAGTTATTTATTATAAATGTATTGTGTTGCAACATTGTTCTCTGTTGGCCCCTCGCTGCTGGTTTCAAAACAAAACCAAATGTTATTTTGGTTTCTGTCGAACGTGGTTTCATCCGACCATGCATCTCATCACCTTTCAAGTCTCATGTCTTCTCAGCAAATGAGTGATGTGGCAACAAAATGAGTACATTTAAAAAAAGATCTAAGGGAAATGTAAACCGATCAGCCAGGAGGTTTTGACCTTCACAATAGTGAGAGCATGCATACCGGGAAAACAATAATGATAATTTGAATGCACTGCCTATTGACATACTGACATTGAGTATTACAGTAGATCAGACTTGTATTTTGGATAGCATTTGGATGCTATATTGATTACTATGGCAAGTTAAGATCATGCCAGCATCTACTGGTATGTGACATCCATAGAAAATGACTCGTAAACTTTAACTTCCTGTCCCTCCTTCCTGTGATTGACATCCTTGAAATGGGCTGCATTAAACACACAGCCTTTAATATGCCAAAAATGTTAAGTAATCATAGGTCATGCTATCTTCTCACCTGGTAGGTAATCGCCAATTACTTTGGTACGAATAAGGCTTATGAGCCAGTGGAGGGGGTCCAAGTCTACTGGCCAGGAGGGAGGAAGACTCCACCGAAGGACACACCCCACTTTGGCTTCAAAGATGAGCTCTTCATCAATATCGGTACTGTGTGTTTGTTACACCAATGGACCTTCTCTAGTCTTCTCTAGGCAGTACTCACATGATCATTTTGTGTTGAGTTGATAGCTGACCCTTATCAGACCTGCTTGGGTTAGGTATATACAGTGGGGCAAAAAAGTAAACTTTTGTTATTGACCAAATACGTATTTTCCACCATAATTTGCAAATAAATTCATTAAAAATCCTACAATGTGATTTTTTTTCTCATTTTGTCTGTCATAGTTGAAGTGTACCTATGATGAAAATTACAGGCCTCTCTCATCTTTTTAATTGGGAGAACTTGCACAATTGGTGGCTGACTAAATACTTTTTTTGCCCCACTGTATGACCAAAAATGCAGCTGCTGGTTAAATGTTGTCCCATGCTTTCTGGTAATACTCATTATCAGTCTAATGCAATGATGTAGATATACCCTGAATTGCTGATGATTTGCGAGGCTTTGAAGCCATCGGTCGGCCATACTGGCACGCCCCAGTAGGTACAGTCATCCATAGGAATGAATGGATTTCTACAGTATTTTAATTAAATGTTTCAAGGACAACATGTATATTAGTATTTTGATGTTGAAGTGGGGAAAGTACCATTAGTAATCAAAAATAATAACTTGAAATAAGGAAAATGTTGTATATATGTTTCTATTTTTATGTTTAGCTCACGTAATATAATTTAAAAGTGTGCATTAAGTTGTCTGTAATATAATACATTTGGCAAAAACGAATGCAGACATAAATGCATTTCTATAGCTTACAAAAATATTTGGTGCCAAAATGTGCCAAAATGGAGGCAAAGTGACTTCAACACAACGCCTCCTGTTAGACATCTGGTGTATATATAAACCATTGGTCTCATGATATAAATGTATAATTTATTTAGTCATAATTTATTTCCGATCTTAATTAATTTATCAAAGTACATTCGTTTGATTAGTTCATTTGTTTACTTGATGAAAAACAGCAGGCAGCTGGCATGGTGGTCTGTCCTCTCCAGGCTTGCATGTCCTTATATGTCATGTAAGTATTGTCACTTGACAGCACTTGCAGTGTGTTACCACACCAAATGGGGGGGCCAGAGACCCATATATCCTCTAAAGAACCAGCGAGAATGAGAATTGACTCCCAAAAATAATGACACATTGAATTATTCACTTATGCCTGCTGGACGAAAGGAAATCTTTATTTTATTTTCCACTGAAATATGGACTTCTTTTAATACCGTTTTATGAAAGTCCCCTCAGCTACCTCATAATGGTCTAGCCAGGGTTATGTAACGGGTTGCGTTACAAATGACACCCTATTCCCTACACAGTCCTGGTCAAAAGTGGAACACTGTGAATGGAATGGGGTGCTATTTTGAGAAGTAACCCGGGTTTTAGTCTTCGGTATCAATTGTGTTCTATCTGGAATTCTCTATCTGGATTTGATATGGTCCGAAAATGTTTTCTTTGTCGTTGCTTGCTTTGGCAGACAGGGACTTGTGTGGAAGGGAATGTGTGGAACTTATTGATGTTTGGGCTTTATTATATATAAAATTAGTGTTAAGAAGGGATTAATGTGGGAGAGACGCAAGAATGCAAATGAGAAAGTTTTATTTGACCACCTGTTTATGGAAATAACACTTTTGCGCATTTATTGATAAGTTAATCCCCTTAAAACGATGATAAAGATTCAAATTTGTAATCTAATACATTAGATACACTAAACATTATTGATTTATTTCCCCTTTATTTAATCAGGAGTTTATATTGAGAAAATCAATTTTCCACATGAGTCATGAAAAGCAATACAAATCAATGTTTAATTAAAGGTTTGTTTGAGAACAGTCTATGCTACCACGTATTTCGGGCGTGACTGTTTGGCATTGTTGACCTGTCATCAAAGCTTATGCTACAGTGTACGTGTGTATTTGTGTTGCAGAGAAGAGGTTTGCGATAGCTGTGGGGACCATTGCTGTTTTCCTGGCCACCGGGACACTTATCATATGTCTTCTCTACAGGTACACACACACACACACAGTATTGTCCTTTTTCCATCTAGCGGTAGTCCAGCCGTTGCAAATGTACAACGTGCAGCGCTGTTCCGGTAAGTCATGTGTATAGTCCATAGTGTGGAGCTCTCTCTCGCTTTATCGCTCTCTGTCTCCCATGTAATTAGAGGAGTTTGGCAGCCAACGTAGGGATTCATTTTTGAATATCCCAGCATTATTCAGGAAAGTGGGGAGAGGGCATCATAAGGCTCTCACACAAAAGATGGATTAATGCAGAATGAATCTGTACCCACTTGCTTATCTTTTTCTCGTCATGAACTCACCCAAAGCCCCATGTGTGTGCGTAATTTGTGTAATTCGTGTGTGTGTGTGTTTGTGTGTGTTTGATCCCACTCCAACCTGTGTGTGAGTGAGCATGCAGGAAACTATCATCCTTAGGAATAAGACATTCGCTCCAATGTCTCGGTGGCTCAGCCTCTAGTTTAGCCCACATGACCCTTTCATGTGATACATTTTCCTTTCCAAATTATTACTTTTAAATTAGCGGCGGCAGGGTAGCCTGGTGGTTAGAGCGTTGGACTAGTAACCAAAAGTGTTGCTAGATCGAATCCCCGAGCTGACAAGGTACAAATCTGTCGATCTGCCCATGAAAAAAGGCAGTTAACCCACTGTTCCTAGGCCATCATTGTAAATAACAATTTGTTCTTAACTGACTTGCCTAAAATGGGAACATTTATGCAATAATATGAACGGCGTGGTGATTGCTATTCCTGGGAGGAGGCCTTGATGCCCACGAGCATTAAGAACGATGGTTCAACAACAGTTAATAATGGAGAGAGAGGAAGTAGAGAGAGAGAGAGAATGGTACACTGTACTACTGTGAAGGCCCTATCTGCAACCGACGTGTAGGCATTGTGTTCACGAAACAAGTTATGCCATTGTTTATTATGTAGAGCAAGTTAGTAGATTTGAAATTGTGTGCAAGTCCCATATAATAGGTCTGCAGTATTCTTGCAGACAATAAAATGATCTAAATGCATGAAATAAGAATTGACAATTGTGTTCCCCCACCTGTAAATTAAGGAGATTAAATATATTTGACATTGTGTATAAAAAGCCCGTTGAACAGGTGCCAGTGTTGTGACCCAGGCACAAACACATGCATGTGTGACAGAGTGGAAATTCCAACAGTTGCATATGCACTGCACCCCCATGGCTTTGACATTGCTTGGCACTGTTATATGGGGTTTGCATACAATAGAAAACCTGCACAGTTTCTCAGGAGAAACACAATTCGATGTCGTTGCCCATGTAGTGTCAAGTGCAGTAGGTCATCATGATGTTTTTGACCCAGGAAGTACTTCTCCTGTGACACAGGAAACACATCATCCGGAAGAAGGTGTCTGTGGTCCTATGGAGGGTTAGCCCCGGTGATGTCACCATGATGGGGAACAGCTCATCCTCGGCAGGAAAGGTGAGGCAGGGGAGGAGGGGTTTGAGTCACTGGCAACGTTCCAGGCTGACTACACTGCAGACACTTACCAGATCTCTCATGTCTGGATAGGTGTTTAACGTATCAGCTAGCATCTGATGCCTGACTGCACAGTTGATGACGTTGCATATTATCTTTGGTTGATGCCAAACCCCCCAAAGCCTATATTCCCTACAGTACCACCTTACTCTCCTTTCCCAAAAACTGCAGCGTTACGACCATACTGAAGCAAGCACTTTTTCTATTCCTCTGCTAAATTTTAGCGCATCATTTCATCCTTATACATTTTTCAATGACCATACTACAGTACCTTTACTATTATGAATTGGTACTCAACTTTGTGCACCCTCTCCTCTCAGTTACTGTGCCCTGTTTGGTTGTTTAATGAAAACCACAACTAAGGAGAAATAACAAATGATTCAGTGTAATGACTTTGACAAGGATCAACTAATTAATGCAGGTTTTCCACTAACATATGTCATTTAGCAGATACTTTTATCCAAAGGAACTTACAGCCTTGGATGCATACATTTTAAGTATGGGTGGTCCCAGGAGTTAAACCAGCTGTCCTGGAATTGCAAGCACCATGCTCTACCAACTAACTAAGCTACAGTGGACCACAGAGAAACTCTCTCTCACACTCACACACACACACACACACACACACACACACACACACACACACACACACACACACACACACACACACACACACACACACACACTCATAATAAAGTGCATGATAATGTGGATTGTTGTGTGTTTACAGGTACCGTACCTCAACTCCAAGTCCATCGATGATTCTCTGGAGTCCATCCTGGGAAATATGAAGGACAAACCATCCTCCCACAGAACGGCCGTCTATAAAGTGAGAATTGCTTGTCCTCATTGCTAACCTTTACAATGTTGCATTTAGGGCCTTGAGTTTTTCCTATAAGTGCGAATCAATTTCTTGTCCATATTGGCAACACTTTACTTATACAATGTTGAAATTAGGGCCTTGAATTTTTCTAATAACTTACTTGACTGGAGGAGGAGTGAGAGGTAGAGAGAGGTGAGAGGGGGAATATAATTTGGGCCCAGAGTTTTTCAGGGCTAGGCGTTATTTATATTCCATCTCCACCATGCCTCAGAAGTGGAATAACTACACTACTGGTCAAAAGTTTTAGAACACTTACTCATTCAAGGGTTTTTCTTTATTTTTTACTATTTTCTGCATTGTAGAATAACAGTGAAGACACCAACTATGAAATAACACATATGGAATCATGTAGTAACCAGAAAAGTGTTAAACAAATCAAAATATATTTTACATTTGAGATTCTTCAAATAGCCTCCCTTTGCCTTGATGACAGCTTTGCACACACTAGGCATTCTCTCAACCAGCTTCATGAGGTAGTCACCTTGAATGCATTTCAATTAACAGGTGTGCCTTCTTAAAAGTACATTTTTAGAATTTCTTTCCTTCTTAATGCGTTTGAGCCAATCAGTTTAGTTGTGACAAAGTAGGGAGGTATACAGAATATAGCCCTATTTGGTAAAATACCAAGTCTATATTATGGCAAGAACAGCTCAAATAAGCAAAGAGAAACGATGGTCCATCATTAGTTTAAGACATGAAGGTCAGTCAATATGGAAAATGTCAAGAACTTTGAAGGTTTCTTCAAGTGCAGTCACAAAAACCATCAAGTGCTATGATGAAACTGGCTCTCATGAGGACCACCACAGGAATGGAAGACCCAGAGTTACCTCTGCTGCAGAGGATAAGTTCATTAGAGTTACCAGCCTCAGGAATTTGCAGCCCAAATAAACGCTTCACAGAGTTCAAGTAACAGACACATCTAAACATCAACTGTTCAGGCCTTCGTGGTCGAATTACTGCCAAGAAAACACTTGGTTTGGCGTCCAAAATTGAGATTTTTGGCTCCAACCGCTTTGTGAGATGCGGTGTGGGTGAATTGATGATCGCTGAATGTGTATTTCCCACCGTAAAGAATGGAGGAGGAGGTGTTATGGTGTGGGGTGTTTTGCTGGTGACACTGTCTGTGATTTATTTTGAATTCAAGGCACACTTAACCAACATGGCTAACACAGCAATCTGCAGTCCCAAACCAGATGGGATGGCGTATTATTTGTTTTTCAATAGGACAATGACCCAACACACCTCCAGTCTGTGTAAGGGCTATTTTACCAAGAAGGAGAGTGATGGGGTGCTTCATCAGATGACCTGGCCTCCACTATCACCCAACCTCAACCAAACTGAGATGGTTTGGAATGAGTCGGGCCGCAGAGTGAAGGAAAAGCAGCATTGGTGTGAACTCCTTCAAGACTGTTGGAAAAGCATTCCAGGTGAAGCTGGTTGAGATAATGCGAAGAGTGTGCAAAGCTGTCATCAAGGCAAAGGGTGGCTACTTTGAAGAATCTCAAATATAAATTATATGTTGCTTTGTTTAACACTTTTTTGGTTACAACATGATTCCATATGTGTTATTCCATAGTTTTGATATCTTCACTATTATTCTACACTGTAGAAAATAGTAAAAATAAAGAAAAACCATTGCATGGTAAGTGTTCTAAAACCTTTGACCGGTAGTGTATACTTTGAGACTTTCTATGCAGGTGTCCAAACTCTGACACCTGGTCCCATGAACTGACATCTAATGAAATGATCATGCCGATTAGAAGCCAGGCTGTGCCATTATGTATTTTTCATCATCATCAACATGGGGATTTGGGTTATTTTTAGTCTGCCATTTTGGCTCTGTCGTTCCCCCTGGTGCTTTCAGGAGAACATCTGTTCAGTGCGACTGCTGAATGTGAAGAGTGTGTGTCTGAACAGAGAGCTGCTCACTGAACTGAAGCAGGTGAGGCCCTCCTCATTGTGGTGTTTGTGTCTGTTATCGAGTGTTAGTAGAGAGTGGAGTGCTTAATGTACATGTTATGAATTCTGTAAGTTTATTATTTTGTCATATCTGTTTTATATGGACTCTCTCTCTCTCACACACACACACACACATGTGCGTGCATGTGTGCAGTGTAGGGATTTGAGCCACCCAAACATCTGCAGCGTCATTGGTGCTTGTCTGGAACCTCCACAGTTCTTTCTGCTGACTGAGTACTGTCCTAAAGGGAGCCTGCAGGTAACACACACACACACCACTGCTTTAAATGCACATAACCCTCCCTTCACTGCTTCTTCAATACATCACGAGCATAAAGTCCAATTGCACCTCCCAAACTCCAGGACATTTTGAAGAATGGTTCCATTAAGCTTCACTGGAGCTTCAAGTTCTCCCTGATGCTGGACATTGTCAAGGTACATTTTCTCAAAACTCTCGATTTTTCATGCCGTATGAGTTACATAATGTCTATGGCTGTCTCTATGGGCGTGATACAAGGCAAACAAAACTGAAGTGGAAGTTGATATCAGTGTAATTCCAGTCTGTGGGGGAATTGGTCCTATCAAACTAAAAGGTGTGTCTGCTTCAGGGGATGGACTACTACATGCCCTCCTCTGGCACCCAGAAGGGGGATGTCTACAGTTTTGGCATTATTGTTCAGGAGGTGGTGTACCGCAGGGGCCCTTTCCATATCCCCAACAACAACCTCGAGGCAAGAGGTATGTAGAGAGAGACCCTCATACCTCGCTGCTCTGGGGTGTGTTCTCTCCTCCTCACTGTCTTATTCAACAGTCTCTCTCCCCCCCAGACATAGTGGAGAGGGTCAAGGCCGGGGTGTGTGTGGGGGGCGGAGGTAGCCCCCTCAGGCCCCACACGGACAGGGCAGAGTGTCCAGAGGGTGTGGAGGCTCTGATGGGGGCGTGCTGGAGTGAGAGGCCCAGTGACCAACCAGACTTCTCCTCCCTCAGAGTGACCGTAAAGAGACTCTGCCCCAGCTGGTGAGACACCGCAGTGCACAATCACATATACACTGAGTGTACAGAACATCTTCCTAATATTGAGTTGCACCCCCCTTTGCCCTCAGAAAAGCCTCAATTTGTTGAGGCATGGACTCTACAAAGCGTGGAAAGCGTTCCACAGGGATGCAGGCCAATGTTGACTCCAATGCTTCAAATCAAATCAAATCAAACGTTATGTGCCGAATACAACAGGTGTAGACCTTACAGTGAAATGCTTACTTACCAGCCCTTAACCAACGATGCAGTTTTAAGAAAATGCCTAAAAAATTTAAAGTAGAAAAAGTAAGAGATACAAAAAAATCAATAATTAACCTTTCTAGCGCAGCGGAACCCCTCGACAACATTCCGCTGAAAACGCAGCGCGCGAAATTCAAAAATATTTTTTAGAAGTATGTAACTTTCACACATTAACAAGTCCAATATAGCAAATGAAAGATAAACATCTTGGTAATCTACCCATCATGTCCGATTTCAAAAATGCTTTACAGCTAAAGCACAACATATGATTATGTTAGTTCAGAGCCAAGTCGAAAAAACACAGCCATTTTCCAGCCAAAGATAGGAGTCACAAAAAGCAGAAATATAGATAAAATGAATCACTAACCTTTGATGATCTTCATCAGATGACACTCATAGGACATCATGTTACACAATACATGTATGCTTTGTTCGATAATGTGCATATTTATATCCAAGAATCTCAGTTTACATTGGCGCGTTACGTGCAGTAATGTTATGATTCCAAAACATCCGGTGATTTTGCAGAAATATTCATAATAAACATTGATAAAAGACACAAGTGGTATTCACAGAATTAAAGATAGACTTCTCCTTAATGCAACCGCTGTGTCAGATTTTTTTTAAACTTTACGGAAAAAGCATTATCTGAGAATGGTGCTCAGAACCCAAAACAGCCAGAGGAATATCCCACATTTTGGAATCAACAAATTTAGAAACACCATAAATATTCAATTACCTTTGATGATCTTCATCAGAAGGCACTCCCAGGAATCCCAGTTTGACAATAAATGACTGATTTGTTTCATAAAGTTCCATCATTTATGTCCAAATAGCCACTTGCTGTTAGCGTGTTCAGCCCAGTAATCCAACTTCATGAGGCGCGAGTATTTCGTCCAGACAAAAACTTGAAAGGTTCCGTTACAGTCCTTTAGAAACATGTCAAACGATGTATGGAATCAATCTTTAGGATGTTTTTAACATAAAACATCAATAATGTTCCAACCGGAGAATTCCTTTGTCTTCAGAAAAGCACTGGAACGAGAGGTAACTCTGTCGGAAGCACGCTTCATGAGGCCGAGGCTCTCTGACCAAAGAGGTCTCATGAGTCTATAGTAGAATCAAACCATAAATATGACATATATTAGCATCTGGGGAAGTAGTAGGCCAAGAAAAATGCAGTCCCACTTCCTGGTTGGAGTTCTGTTATTTTTCGTGTTTTCATCCAATACTAATAATAATATAGTTTGGGGCAGAGTAGGAGGCACTCTGTGCACGCTATTCATCCAAAAGTGAAAATGCTGTCCCCCCTATCCAAAAAAAAGGTTAAAGAGCAGGGGGGTGAATAGTCTGGGTAGCCATTTGATCAGCTGTTCACGAGTCTTATGGCTTGGGGGTAGAAGTTGTTTTGAAGCCTCTTGGACCTAGACTTGATGGTCCGGTACCGCTTGCCGTGCAGGTAGCAGAGAGAACAGTCTATGAATAGGATGGCTGGAGTCTTTGACGATTTTTAGGGTCTTCCTCTGACACCGCCTGGTATAGAGGTCCTGGAGGGCAGGAAGCTTGTCCCCGGTCATGTACTGGACCGTACTCACTACCCTCTGTAGTGCCTTGCGGTTGGAGGCCGAGCAATTGCCATGATGCTCCCGATGGTGTAGCTGTAAAATCTTTAGAGGATCTGAGGACCCATGCCAAACTTTTCAGTCTCCTGAGGGGAATAGGTTTTGTCGTGCCCTCTTGTCTTGGTGTGCTTGGACCATGTTAGTCCCACAGTTGTGTTAAGTTGGCTGGATGTCCATTGGGTGGTGGGCCATTCTTGATACACACAGGAAACTGTTGAGCGTGAAAAACCCAGCAGTGTTGCAGTTCTTGACACACTCAAACCAGTGTGCCTGGCACCTACTGTACAACCGTACACCGTTCAAAGGCACTTAAAGCTGCAATATGTAACTTTTTAGGCTACCTGACCAAATTCACATAGAAGTGTTTGTTATAGATCTGTCATTCTCATTTAAAGCAAGTCTAAGAAGCGGTAGATCTATTCTATGTGCACTATGTCTATGCTTCCCGTTCTTAAGTTTAGTTTTTGCGTCTTTTACTTTCGGTTTTATATATCAGGTTAAAACAGCTGAAAATATAATAATACAGTATTTCACAGCAGTTTAGATGGTACAATGATTCTCTACACTATATATACTTGCGTGTTTTGTCACATAAATTGAAATAAGGTGAATTATTTGAATTTTAGCAAACAAGAAATGGCAGAACTATTTCTGCATAGTGCATCTTTAAATCTTTTGTCTTGCCCATTCACCCTCTTAATGGCACACATACACAATCCATGTATCAATTGTCTCAAGGCTTAAAAATCCTTCTTTAACCTGTCTCCTCCCTTTCATCTGCACTGCTTGAAGTGAATTTTACAAGTGGATTCACCTGGTGAGTCTATGTCATGGAATGAGCAGGTCTTCCTAATGTTTTGTACACTGTGTATATCACAGATGTCAGAACAAGAACACAGTGACACAGTATTGTAACAAGATGTTTGAAGATCTTGTCGGTTCAACCCCATCACTCCCGACCGTAAGATGTTTTTTTATTTTTATTGTTGCAGTTCAGTTTGACAACCTGTGTGTTTAGTACCCTGTGCTCTAAATGTTGTAGTGTCAAGGGCAATAAAGGCCCTGTTGGGACTAAAGATCTCTGAGAGGGCCGTTGGCCACGTTACACACAGACTGGGTTCAAATAATATTTGTTTTCTTTCAGACACTTTATCCATGCATGCCTGGCACAATAGAACCAATAAATTTGTCCCAAAATGTTCAACCATGCCCAACTGGCACTGCAGGCAGGCTGAAGCAAACGCTCAACGTATTTGAATAGCAAACCAATACTACTTGAACCCAGGTGATGTACTAGGAAAGAACAATAGAGAGTTGCAGAGTGGCGGAGGCTCCATTATACAGGTTAGGGATAAAACAGGGCAGACTCCTGGGAAAGAGAGAGAGAGAGAGAGAGAGGGACATGCAGTGCAGCACACGCACAACACACACACACACCGTCTCTAGGGACAGGCACTGTCAACATACATCACGACATTAATCCTGCTCAGAGAGGGAGGGAGAGAAAAGGAAAGGAGGAGAAGGTAGCATGGGGAGCAACAGATAAGGAGAGGAGATGTACAGAGGAAATACACACGCATATCCATTTGACAACCAACCAAACTTCCTTTGAGCATCCAACTAATACCCTTTCCTGTAGTGTGTGTGTGTGTGTGCCTGTGCCTATGAGCGCACCTTCATCTGTGCATGTGTGCATGTGCCATTGTCTGTGTTTGTTTGTGTGTGTGTTTCTGAGTTCATACTGTATGTGTGTATGTTTTTGTGTGTGCATGCATGTACAGTGCATTATCCTCTCTAGGGTATGTGGGACGCTAGCGTCCGCATCTGGCCAACATCCAGTGAGGTTGCAGAGCGCCAAATTCAATTATAGAAATGCTCATTGTAAAAATTCAGAAAACAAAACATATTTTACATAGGTTTAAAGACGAACTTCTTGTTAAACCAACCACAGTGTCATATTTATAAAATGCTTTTCGGCGAAAGCATACCTAGCCCAGAACATACCTAGCCCAGAACATAGCCCAGTTGACAAATTATTACAAACAGTAACCAGCCAAGCAGAAGCGTTACAAAACTCAGAAATAGAGATAAAATGAATCCCTTACCTTTGATTATCTTCATATGGTGGCAATCTGAAGACATTAATTTACTCAATAAATGTTCCTTTTGTTCGATGAACTCTTTATATCCAAAAACCTCCGTTTTGTTAGCGCGTATTCTTCAGTAATCCTCAGTCAAAACAATCAGGAAAAAAATCTAAATTTTATCTGTAAAGTTCATAGAAACATGTCAACCGATGTTTATATTCAATCCTCAGGTTTTTAAGCCTAAATTATCTATAATATTTCAACCGGACAATAACTTTGTCAATATAAAAGGTAAACAAGAAATGCACATGCGCCTGAAAAAACTCTGCGTCACGTTAGGGTCCACTCGTTCAGATTGGTCTTACTCTCTCATTTATAAGAATTACAAGCCTGAAACGATTTCTAAAGACTGTTGACATCTAGTGCAAGGCATAGGAACTGCAAATGGAGTCCTAAGTCAATGGATACTGTAATGGCATTGAATAGAAAACTACAAAAACAGAAACAAAACTACTTCCTGAATGGATTTTTCTCAGGTTTTCACCTGCTAAATCAGTTATGTTATACTCACAGACACTATTTTAGCAGTTTTGGAAACGTTAGAGTGTTTTCTATCCAAATCTACCAGTTATATGCATATAATATCTTCTGGGCCCGAGTAGCAGGCCGTTTAATTTGGGCATGCTTTTCATCCAAAATTCCGAATGCTGCCCCCTAACCTAGAGAGGTTAAGAAAGTATTCAGACCCGTTCCCTTTTACTACATTTTGTTACGTTACAGCCTTATTCTAAAATTGATAAAATAAATAAAAATCTCATCAAAATCTCAATCATCACAAACAATAACCCATAATGACAAAGCGAACACAGGTTTTTAGATTTTTGTTGCAAATGTATTTTGCAACAAATGTAAACATGGAAATAAGGTATCTGTTTTTTTTACAAGTATTAAGACCCTTTGCTATGAGATTCAAAATTGAACTCAGGTGCATCCTGTTTCCATTGATCATCTTTGAGATGTTTCTAAAACTTGATTTGGAGTCCACCTGTGGTAAATTCAATTGATTGTACATGATTTGGAAAGGCACACACCTGTTTATATAAGGTCCCACAGTTGACTGCATGTCAGAGCAAAAACCAAGCCATGAAGTCAATGGAATAGTCCATAAAGCTCCGAGACAGGATTGTGTCGAGGCACAGATCTGGAGAAGGGTACCACAAAAATTATGCAGCATTGAAGGTCCCCAAGAACACAGCGGCCTCCATCATTCTTAAATGAAAGAAGTTTTAACCACCAAGACTCTTCCTAGAGCTGGTCACCCGGCCAAACTGAGCAATCGGTGGAAACAAGACTCTATTGTCTGATGAAACCAAGATTGAACTCTTTGGCCTGAATGCCAAGCGTCACGTTTGGAGGAAACCTTGCACCATCCCTAAGGTGAAGCGTGGTGGTGACAGAATCATGCTGTGGGGATTTTCAAAGGCAGGGACTGGGAGACTAGTCAGGACCGGGGGAAAGATTAACGGAGCAAAGTACAGAGAGATCCTTGATGAAAACTTGCTCCAGAGCACTCAGGACCTCAGACTGGGGTGAAAGTTCACCTTCCAACAGGACAATGGCCCTATGTACACAGCCAAGACAACGCAGGAGTGGCTTCATGATGAGTTTGAATGTCCCTGAGTTGCCTAGCCAGAACCCGGACTTGAAACCGATCTAACATCTTTGGAGAGACCTGAAAATAGCTGTTCAGCGACGTTCCCCATCCAACCTATTCTTTATAAATTAGCAAAAATGTCTACAAACCTGTTTTTGCGTTGTCATTATGAGATATTGTGTGTAGATTGGGGGGGGGGGGGATAGGGCTGTAATGTAACAAAATGTGGAAAAAGTCAAGGGGTCTGAATACTTTCCGAATGCACTGTATACGTCTGTGCTGCACAAGTGTGTGTTATTTGCTCATGTAATTGTGTGTCACCCTACAGCGTGGGCGAGAACATTCTGGATGACCTGCTGTCCCGCATGGAGCAGTATGCCACCAACCTGGAGGAGGTGGTCAGCGAGCGCACCGCCCAGCTCCTGGAGGAGAAGAGGAGGGCCGAGGGCCTCCTCACCCAGATGTTGCCACGGTAACACACTCCCACACACACTTGTCTCCTTTCGGTTTCGATGCAGATGAGGAAAGAAGGTTTGTTGATTGTAAGCGAGCAACCTTTAAAAAAAAAATCTTCTGTCTTTATTTCTCTCTTTGTGTCTGTCTTTCTTTTTTTGCTGGCATCATGTCTGCCTCTCCTTTGGCTAGCAGCCTGTCTTGTGGACACCTGGGTGGGGGTGGATGACAACATGATCTTGTGTATATGAAACACCAGAGTATCATTGTCCACTTTTAGAAGCAGTGCGAAGTTCATGCGATCCCTCCATGTATGTGTGCGAGTGCTTCTGTCTGTCTGTGTGTGTCTGTTTAGATTTGGTTTCTGTATTTATAGATCGGTGGCTGTCCAGCTGATTGCTGGGAAGACGGTGCGGGCGGAAACCTACGACTCTGTCACCATCTATTTCAGTGACATCGAAGGATTCACCGCCATGTCGGCCAGTCTCACGCCAATGCAGGTAGTCAGATGACCTTGAACTTCCTGTCTCCGCACACTGAAAGGGGAACTAGATTTCAAGGGTGCATGTGTCTAAAATGGGGTTATAGGGCTCTGGTCAATGTACTGCACTTTATAGGGCAGTGTTATTCAAACTATTCAAACAGCGGAGACCTGGGGACTCAGATCTCATTATACAACCTTAAAATCGATCAATTTAGATTTTTACATCAACAAATCACCTTCAGTTCAATGCATTCTCAAACATTTTTGTATATTGCCCCATACAATAACATGTACTCTTGTTTTTTTTTCTCCCTAAATTATATTATTTTATTTGGCGACCGCACTGCAGTTCCCCCGCGACCCCATGAGGGGACCCCGACTTTGAATATATAGGGAATAAGGTGCCATTTGGGACACAGACTTTAATTATTTAATATAGAAAGATGAGAAGAGCTACAATGCCTTCAGAAAGTATTCACACCCCTTGACCTTTTCCATATTTTGTTGTTACAACCTGAATTTAAAATGGATTTCATTGAGATTTTGTGTCACTAATCCACACACGGTACCCCATCGTTACTAAGTAGAATTATGTTTTTAGAAATGTTTACAAATATTTTAAAAATTAAAAGCTGAAATGTCTTAAGTGTCAGTAAGTGTTCAACCCAAAGTCCAAGTACTCAAAAGTGGAGCTGCAGTTTTTGTGGTAGGCGTGTGTCTTTCGCATTGGAAAGAGGTCTGGGAGGGAGCACTTGTACTGAAACGGACATCAGAACACAACTTAAGAAATTATACATTAATTTGCATTAAATAATACATTAAAAACACATGCATAATGCATTTATAGCACATCGTAAGCCATTCATAACATTAAAATGAATTCGTAACACATTTATAAGACATCAAAAGACATTCGTAACACATCATAGACATTGCAGAAACGCTGTTCTCTTTTATTTGAACAGCAGCTGAAACAGGATACATCCTTTCGCACATTAAGCTGGTTTTTCTGTAGCTTTCTGCATGAAAGATTAGTACCCTTTTCACACTATTGACCGACCCGAATGGTACTGTGCTGGCTGGGACATTTTCTTTTCACAATGTCCTTTCCTACACAGTTCCGAATCCAGTATCTATGCTTAGCACTTCTCAGTAGTGTGTGTATAGGTGCACATACTGTGCATCTCAAACATCCCATCTATTGCCATACTTTTGACCAGAACCCTATGGACACTCCTCAGAAGTAGTACACTAAACAGAGAATCCGGTGCCATTTGGAACGCAGACATTGGCTGTAGTTAAACGATACTGTAGCATACTATGGTAAAAGGGATACAGACAGACAGTGTATTGATATTTTCCCTGGGGGCTCGTGCTATTACTGGGTCAGTCACTTGTAACCTAAGGTGTCAGACTCAAACAAAGAGTGGAACTGACGCATAGACGCCTGATATTTCTGGATGTAACACACACAGCTGCATCTCAGCGGAAAATGTTTGTCACCTCCATGTATATTTCTGTGTGTATGTGCATTAGCGGTGCTTAGGTCAAATCTATGGGGATGCCAAGCCAGTAAAAAAAGCCATATTACAACCTATGTTGTGGTGTTTGTGCCGTTTGCTCTATAACCCATTAGTTCATATGCCACCGTGATATACAATAAGGCCGTGACAACAAAAGAAAAAGAGGAACAGAACAGTCAACCATCTGTCCGGTGAAGTCCCCAACAACCCAGCAGTCAGGGTCCGACAGTTTACTCCGTATTCAGACCCAGTGACTTTTTCCATTTTGTTTGTGACATATTCTAAAATGGATTTAAAAATATATAGGAGGAACAGGAAATCAAAGTCCACTTAGGAAGCAGCACTGATTGACAATACATTTCCAGAAAAAGCCCTGCAAAATGACCTCCAGCAGGCTAATGTTTTGGTCACTTTTGAATGTGCATGTGTCTGCTCAAACGCTGGCTCATAAACAGACTCCATGAGGGTGGTGTCTGTCAGCGTAGTGCCAGAGCATGGAGGCGCTACCAGGAGACAGGCCACATGTGGGGGGTTGTGCAACAACCCAGCCCAGCACCGTGCAGGACGCCCTGTAAAATTTGGCATTTGCCAGAGAACACCAAGGTGGGAAATTGCTTACAGCCCAGCCACTGGCGCCCTGTGCTCTTCACAGATGAAAGCAGGTTCACACTGAGCACTTGTGACAGACGTGACAGAGTCTGGAGATGCCGTGGAGAACGTTCTGCTGCCTGCAACATCCTCCAGCATGACCGGGTTGGCAGTGAGTCAGTCATGGTGTGGGGTGGCATTTCTTTGGGGGGACGCACAGCCCTCCATGTGCTCGACAGAGGTAGCCCGACTGCCATTAGGTACCGAGATGAGATCCTCAGACCCCTTGTGAGACCATATGCTGGTGCGGTTGGCCCTGGGTTCCTCCTAATGCAAGACAATGCTAGACCTCATGTGGCTGGAGTGTGTCACCAGTTCCTGCAAGAGGAAGGCATTGATGCTATGGACTGGCCCGCCCGTTCCCCAGACCTGAATCCAATTGAGCACATTTGGGACATCATGTCTCACTCCATCCACCAACGCCACGTTGCACCACAGACTGTCCAGGAGTTGGCGGATGCTTTAGTCCAGGTCTGGGTGGAGATCCCTCAGGAGACCATCTGCTACCTCATCAGGAGCATGCCCAGGCGTTGTAGGGAGGTCATACAGGCACATGGAGGCCACACACACTACTGAGCCTCATTTTGACTTGTTTTAAGGACATTACATCAAAGTTGGATCAGCCTGTAGTGTGGTTTTCCACTTTAATTTTGAGTGTGACTCCAAATCCAGACCTCCATGGGTTGATACATTTGATTTCCATTGATCATTTTTGTGTGATTTTGTTGTCCGCACATTCAACTATGTAAAGAAAAAAGTATTTAATAAGAATATTTCATTCATTCAGATCTAGGATGTGTTATTTTAGTGTTCCCTTTATTTTTTTGAGCAGTGTATAATTCAGCAATCTACACACCATACCCCATAATGACAAATCAAAAACATTTAAAAAAAAAAACGTTTTTGCAAATTTAGGATTTAAAAAAAAAAACAGAAATACATTATTTACATAAATATTAAGACCCTTTGCTATGCAGCTCGAGATTGAGCTCAGGTGCTACCTGTTTCCATCGATCATCCTTGAGATGTTCCTACAAGTTGATTGGAGTCCACCTGTGTTAAATTCAATTGATTAGACATGATTTGGAAAGGAGCACAACTGTCTACAAAAGGTACCAGAGTTGACAGTGCATATCACAGCAAAAACCAAGCCATGAAGTCGAAGGAATTGTCCGTAGAGCTCTGAGACGAGTAGCGAGACAGGAGCTTTCCTATGAACAATCGAGGAAGAGGGCTTTGGTCAGGGAGGTGACCAAGAACCCAATGGTCACTCTGACAGAGCTCCAGAGTTCTTCTGTGGAGATGGGAAAACCTTCCAGAAGGACAACCATTTCTGCACCACTTCACCAATCAGGCCTTTATGGTAGAGTGGCCAGACGGAAGCCACTCCTCAGTAAAAGGCACCTGACAGCCCACTTGGAGTTTGCCAAAAGGCACCTAAAAACATGATGTTCTGGTCTGATGAAACCAAGATTGAACTCTTTGGCCTGAATGCCAAGTATCACGTCTGGAGGAAACCTGGCACCATTACTACAGTGAAGCATGGTGGTGGCAGCATCAGCAAAGTACAGAGAGATCATTGATAAAAACCTGCTCCAGAGTGCTCAGGACCTCAGACTGGGTCGAAGGTTCACCTTCCAACAGGAAAACGACCCTAATCACACAGCCAAGACAACGCAGGCTGTGGCTTAGGGACAAGACTCTGAATGTCCTTGAGTGGCCCAGCCAGAGCCCAGACTTGAACCTGATCGAACATCTCTAGAGAGACCGGGAAATAGCTGTGCAGGAACTCTCCCAATCCAACCTGACAGAGCTTGAGAGGATCCACAGAGAAGAATGGGAGAAACTCCACAAATACAGATGTGCCAAGCTTGTAGCCACATACCCAAGAAGACTCGAGGCTATAGTCGCTGCCAAAGGTGCTTCAAAGTACTGAGGAAAGAGTTTGAATGATAAATTAGCAAACATTTCTAAAAACCTGTGTTTGCTTTGTCATAATGGGGTGTTCTGTGTAGATTGATGAGGGAAAAAAACTATTCAATCTATTTTAGAACAAGGCTGTAACGTAACAAAGTGTGGAAAAGTCTAGGGGTCTGAATACTTTCTGAAAGGCTACTGTAACTACTGGAGTTACTGTAAGTCATCACAAAGACAACAGGAGCACTGCCTCTGCTATTCCAGCACTATTTACACTTAAACATTTAAATATCATCAAATCAACAAGGCTGTATATGCTCAGTTTAATACATTGAAAGAAAACTTAATGATTCCAAAAACAATTTAGTCCATTCAGTGTTGCTAAATATCACTTGGCTGTCCATGGTACTGATTTGTCTGTGTGTGTGTGTGTGTGTGTGTGTGTGTGTGCACGCAAGTAAAACCATTTTTTTTGACTCACCTACTTGTAGACTAGTTGAACGCCAATGCCATCCTCCTTTCTTTAGTGTTGGCAAAACGGTCTATGGTTCTGTCATACAGTATGATTTTACTTTTAGTTTTCATAGGCTACCTAGCTAAAATGCCTGCTAGCCTAACTTACTCGCGTGGGCAGCAATCAACCAGCTAAGTTAACTAGCTAGTTAACGTTAGCCTACTAGGCAGTCTGCTTGAACTAATAACACACAAACAATTATGCTTTTTTTAACTTTATTGAACACACCGTGTAAACATTCACAGTGCAGTGTGGAAAAAATATGTGAACCCTTGGATTTAATAACTGGTTTAATAACCGCTCTCTTGAGGTCATGCCACAGCATCTCAATTGGGTTGAGGTCAGGAATCTGACTGGGCCACTCCAGAATGCGTATTTTCTTCTGTTGAAGCCATTTTGTTGTTGATTTACTTCTGTGTTTTGGGACATTGTCCTGTTGCATCACACAACTTCTGTTGAGCTTCAGTTGGCGGACAGATAGCCTAACATCCTTCTGCAAAATGTCTTGATAAACTTGGGAATTCATTTTTCCGTCGATGATAGCAAGCTGTCCAGGCCCTGAGGCAGCAAAGCAGCCCCAAACCATGATGCTCCCTCCACCATACTTTACAGTTGGGATGATGTTTTGATGTTGGTGTGCTGTGCCTTTTTTTCTTCACAGAGTGTTGTGTGTTCCTTCTAAACAACTCAACTGTAGTTTTATCTGTCCACAGAATATTTTTCCAGTAGCACTGTGGAACATCCAGGTGCACTTTTGCAAACTTCAGACGTGCAGCAATATTTTTTATGGACAGCGGTGGCTTCTTCCGTCGTGTCCTCCCATGAACACCATTATTTTTTAGTGTTTTACGTATCGTGGACTCATCAACAGAGATGTTAGCATGTTCCAGAGATTTCTGTAAGTCTTTAGCTGACACTCTAGGAGCATTCTGCGCTGTGCTCTTGCAGTCATCTTTGCAGGATGGCCACTCCTAGGGAGAGTAGCAACAGTGCTGAACTTTCTCCATTTATAGACAATTTGTCTTACCGTGGACTGATGAACATCAAGGCTTTTAATGATACTTTTGTAACCCTTTCCAGCTTTATGTAAGTCAACAATTCTTAATCTTAGGTCTTCTAAGATCTCTTTTGTTCGAGACATGGTTCACATCAGGCAATGATTCTTGTGAATAGCAAACTCAAATTTTGAGAATTTTTTATAGAGCAAGGCAGCTCTAACCAACATCTCCAATCTCGTCTCATTGATTAGACTCCAGGTTAGCTGACTCCTGACTCCAATTAGCTTTTGGAGAAGTCCTTAACCTAGGTTTTCATATACTTTTTCCAACCTACACTGTGAATGTTTATATTATCTATTAAATATAGGCAAGAAAAATACAATAATTTGTGTGTTATTAGTTTAAGCACACTATGTTTGTCTTTTGTTGTGACTTAGATGAAGATCAGATCAAATTTGATGACCAATGTATGCAGAAATACAGGTAATTCCTAAGGGTTCACATACTTTTTCTTGCCACTGTACATATGTAACTTCAAATTCTCAGGCCAGTGGCACAATATATGAATTTATGGTTAGATCAGAATCTCTGTCATAATCATTGGCCTGGACAGAGAATGAAGTCAAAACCACAAGGCCAAATCCACATCTCCATCCATGGCTTAGGAATAGGCCGATTTAGCAAGCTATAGCTAATGCAGGACATCAACACAAGCAGACCAGAAACAGACAAGTTTTTTTGACCATTACGATGTTTTGCTTTGGATGTGATTTGATTGGTGTGAAGCCAAATCCAAACTGACCTCTCTTGGGGGCGATTTGCTGCGTGTTACGATCAACTAGGAGTGGTGGGTGGAATCAGGCGCAGAGAGCAGGGTTCAGTCGTTTGTCAAATTTATTCACCAGCGCAACAAAACGGTCACGCCAACACACACAGGGCGTATATAAGTTGCCAGTCCAAACAACAGGACAAAAATAGTCCGGAGAATAAAGACACGAATAAATCACACCATCAAACACAGAGTAACAAAAAACAAGCCCGCACAAATACCCAGCGGGCCTAGTGCCCTTAAATACCCTACAAACAAACCCTAATACAAAACAGGTGTACCCAATTACCCAATAACCAAAACAAACGGAAAGGGAATCGATGGCAGCTAATAGGCCGGCGACGACGACCGCCGAGCCCCGCCCGAACAGGAAGAGGCACCATCTTCGGCGAGGTTCGTGACACTGCGCCAGGACAACCCACAGTTGAGCTCAGCTCAATGCTGATTGGCTAATTATTTTATAGATTTTTTTTTTTTTCTCAAGGGAGGCCAAAAGTAAAATGATGAACACACAGAGAGATGAAAGAGAAATTATTATTAATACATTTTTATTGATCAAATATTTGAGGAAGCTTGGCTTCCCTTGGCAACCATGAATACACACCGCTGTGTGTGTGTGTGTGTGTGTGCATATATAGGATCTTAATTTGATTACCATGTTGCAGAAGAACTACCCTAACTTGTAGTGTGTTTGAGGTTTAAAAAGGCTACTGAAGTTTGTAATCAACCCCCACAAAAATGTCTATTAATTATAATCTGCATAATAATTCATATTTTTGGTTGCTGCGGGATTATTATCCTGCTGTAGTGAACTGGCTCAAATTAAGATCTTACATCTGTGTTCATGCATGTGGGATGAGACTGAAAAATTCCTCAATGCTGAAAGTTTCTTTCCCTTTAGGTGGTGAACGTGCTGAATGACCTGTACACGTACTTTGACAATATCATCGACCACCACGATGTTTACAAGGTAGACCAACAATCCACAGATGTAGGATCTTAATTTGATCACTATTTTGTTGCTGAGAATGTTCCAGCAAAGCAGGAAATGCAAACTTGTAGTGTATTTGAGTTTTAAAAGGGCTTCTAAAGTTTGTATTTCCACTTTGAAATTTCAGACTTGATTTCCCCTAATGAAAAATGTATCAACCCCTACAAAAATGTCCATGAATTATAATCCGCATGTTAATTCACATTTGCTGAAATTAAGATCCTACATCTATATTGCTTGTTTAATGGTTTCCATGTGTTTGATGCCATTCCATAGCTCCGTTCCGGCCATTATTGGGAGCCGTTCTCCCCTCAGCAGCCTCCTGTGCTGTATAGATTGTACATGTACTGTTCAATGTGTGTAATGTTGTATGCATGTAATATGTCTGTTTTTACCCTTTTTACCCTGTAGGCCAGAGCGCTGAAGTCTAATTGTCATTTTGTGACAATAAAATGATCTTTTCTCCTTGATCTGAGTGGGATCGACATGGACTACTGTCCCATCAAAATGGATGACCTTTACCATCCTCTTTTTCAGGTGGAGACCATTGGCGACGCGTACATGGTGGTATCTGGCCTGCCCATTAGAAACGGGGACGACCATGCGAAGGAGATCGCCCGCATGTCTCTGGCAGTGGTGCGGGGCATGAGACAGTACAACAGTCCACACGTGCCCCAGCAGCAGCTCAAAGTCCGCATTGGACTCCACTCAGGTACAAAGCACATCCTAAACTAAGATAAACTGTAGTCTTAAGGATGAGAAACACCCTAACGTACGTCGGCCATCCGTAGTAGATCATCTGCTGGGTTTTTGATGAAGTGTGGCGATTCATCATGTAGAATCGTTGGGAAATGAACAGGAAATGTTGTTTTGTGGTCAGAGGCGATAGGACAGCCAACCGCTTCGAACTGTTCGCCAGCACACCCTGTTTTGGCCTTTAAAAATCTGTCTCTCAGGTCCATGTGTGGCCGGTGTAGTGGGACTGAAGATGCCCCGGTTCTGTTTGTTCGGAGACACAGTTAACACTGCCTCGCGGATGGAGTCGCACGGCTCACGTAAGCTCACATCACGACTTTCTATACTATCAAAAAATGTCTCCCTTCATTCAAAATGTCTACAAGAAAAATATGCAAATCACATACAAAATAAAGGCTTTTAGGAGTTAAAGCTGGAGTGCCTTCACTGCCTCGATTGAAATATATATATTTTATTGCCAAAAAAAGGAATATAATTTTTATTTTATAGCCTTTCATCCAAAGTGCACCCTTCCTAATACTCTGATAATGAACCCTGTATGCTACAGTAAGAAGCACTCCTACTACCACCAACCATTCTCTTCAGTATTCATTATGTCTCTGCTGTTCTCAAAGGTTCTTGAAACCACTGCATTCCGAATTGGTGCTTTTGCCAAAATCAAAACCTAACATTCCGTGTAGAGGGTCGGCACTCCAAAAAGAGAGTGGTTATTTGATGATATTTATTCATTTCAAAGGCGACAAGAGTAAAACAAACATTTTGGCTGTAAGGTCATCGTCAGTGTTTGTGAAAGTGTTTATTGTCCTCTTCAGCATTGAAGATCCATGTGAGCAGCTCCACTAAAGCTCTCCTGGACACATTTAGGACGTTCCGCTGTGAGCTGAGAGGAGACATCCACATGAAGGTACAGGAGCTCTTTACACACATAAATATCATAGAGGGACACTCTTCACTTACACACCCACAACATCCTGCACTTAGGCCTACCTCTAAACCACCATCTCTGACATCAGCTAAATGAAATCATGGTTTCAAAAAGAATGGGTTGTCTTTTTAGGTTGTGACTTGTGAGCATAAAGACACATTTCCTGTGAGTTAATGGACATTAAAGTACATCTTATCGTACCTTATCTTATATCATTAGTGATATAACCAGGGTTCGTGTCCAAGTGAGGGGAGATGATTCTAAAAACCTGATACAAATATGTTTCCCCTATAGCTTGGTGAGATGGCTTTAGGTATATGCACTGGTTCAGGCTAACAAAGCATATACAAGTAGACCAATTCCGCTAGGACTTTGCAGATCATTCTGTAGATGGAGAAGAAGATAAATCCAAATTAAACAAATTGGTTACTGCTTTTTGTATGACCCCTATCTCCTCTCATTTGTATATATTAAGGAGGATACACAAAAGCATACAAAGCATGCAACATGTTTGTAAAGTAGCGGCCATTTTAGTTGATTGGCCACAGCTGGGGCATGGGATAAAAATAATTTTGGCTGCTTTTGACAGCTTTTTACATTGAAGGCAATTTCTAAGTTTGTCCACTAAAAATGTTCCCTCTCTTTGATTTATTGCAGGGGAAGGGGCTTGTGAGGACATTCTGGCTTTTGGGAGAAGACCAATGAAAATGTTATGTTTTCAGTAATTTGATTTGGTCCGTCTCTCAGGAGTAAAAATCAAATCTTAAAAATAAAAATAAATCTGATATACAGTTGATGCGGAAGTTTACGTACACTTAGGTTGGAGTCATTAAAACTCTTTATTCAACCACTCCACATATTTCTTGTAAACAAACTGTAGTTTTGGCAAGTCGGTTGGGACATCTACTTTGTGCATGACACAAGTCATTTTTCCAACAAATGTTCACAAACAGATTATTTCACTTATAATTCACTGTATCACAATTTCAGTGGGTCAGAAGTTCACATACACTAAGTTGACTGCCTTTAAACAGCTTGTAAAATTCCAGAAAATGATGTCATGGCTTTAGAAGCTTCTGATAGGCCAATTTGAGTCAATTGGAGGTGTACCTGTGGATGTATTTCAAGGCCTACCTTCAAACTCAGTGCCTCTGCTTGACATCATGGGAAAATCAAAGAAATCAGCCAAGACCTCAGAAAACAATTGTAGACCTCCACAAGTCTGGTTCATCCTTGGGAGCAATTTCCAAACGCCTGAAGGTACCACATTCATCTGTACAAACAATAGTACGCAATTATAAACACCATGGGTCCAAGCAGCCATCATACCGCTCAGGAAGGAGATGCGTTCTGCCTCCTAGATATGAACGTACTTTGGTGTGAAAAGTGCAAGTCAATCCCAGAACAACAGAAAAGGACCTTGTGAAGATGCTGGAGGAAACAGGTACAAAAGTATCTATTTCCACAGTAATACAAGTCCTATATCGACATAACCTGAAAAGCCGCTCAGCAACGAAGAAACCACTGCTCCAAAACAACCATAAAAAAGCCAGACTACGGTTTGCAACTGCACATGGGGACAAAGATTGCACTTTTTGGAGAAATGTCCTCTGGTCTGATGAAACTAAATTAGAACTGTTTGGCCATAATGAGCATCATCATGTTTGGAGAAAAAAGAGGGAGGCTTGCAAGCCGAAGAACACAATCCCTACCGTGAATCACGGGGGTGGCAGCATCATGTTTTGGGGGTGCTTTGCTGCAGGAGGGACTGGTGCACTTCACAAAATAGATGGCATAATGACGAAGGACAATTATGTGGATATATTGAAGCAACATTTCCAGACATCAGTCAGGAAGTTAAAGGTTGGTCGCAAATGGGTCTTCCAAATGGACAATGACCCCAAGCATACTTCCAAAGTTGTGGCAAAATGCCTTAAGGACAACAAAGTCAAGGTATTGGAGTGGCCATCACAAAGCCCTGACCTCAATCCTATAGAAAATATGTGGGTAGAACTGAGAAAGCGTGTGTGAGCAAGGAGGCCTACAAACCTGACTCAGTTACACCAGCTCTGTCAGGAGTAATGGGCCAAAATTCACCCAACTTATTGTGGGAAGCTTGTGGAAGGCTACCTGAAACATTTGACCCAAGTTAAGCAATTTAAAGGGAATGCTACCAAATACCAATTGAGTGTATGTAAACTTCTGATCCACTTGGGAATGTGATGAAAAAATGAAAAAAAATCTTATGTAATCACAAAAAAAATTAAAAATCACTATATATATATATATATATTGTTTCACAAATGATTGATGTGTGAGACTCTAGTAGAGTGGAACATATCTGTCATGTTATGTGATCCACTACATTTCTCACAACATTTCTTTGTTAAGAACCAATTTGGATAGATTACGCAACTAATGAAGCTCTTTTATTGAGCAGTGATAATGGTAATTTCACTCTGTACCAGAGAGATAAGCTAGTTCAGCTTAGTTCACTTCCTAAATGGGTGCAGCCTGTGTCAGCACATTTTAATGGAAAACATTGTTTATCATTGTTTTGACTCAGTGGCAGATCGTTTAAGGAGAGATCAATCGTTAGGACTAAATTAGACTTGACAATAACAGGCCATTCAGGCCATTGACCGAAAGCACACACACAGACACACACACGTACACTCACTCCCCTACTCTTCTATCAAGTGCCTACCTAGGACCAGCTTGATTATTAGGGCCACCGCTAAAAGCTCTGGAGAGTGCAGTCTCTTAATTATCGCCTTGAAATGGCTTTGAAGATTGGATCTTAATGTTGCTTCAAATTACAGTTGTTGAAATGAACTTCTTTTGATGCAACATTCTTCTCTCTTGGCCTTCGCTGCTGGTTTCTATGCGGCAAAACAAAATAAAGGACTTTGGTCCTGTCCCATGTTATTTTGGTTTCTGTCAACGGGGTTTCATCTGACCATGCATCACCTTTCAAGTCTCGTGATTTCCCAGGAAACGAGTAACTGACAACAAAATGAATCAATTCATTAAAGAAGATCAAGGAGAAATTTAAACTGATCAGCCAGGAGGTTTTGAGCTTGCCAATAGTTAGAGAGTGCATACAGGGAAAACAACAATTAGAAATGGCATGCACTGTTCAGTTGTACACTAGATTTGGCTTGCGTTTTGGATAGCAGCCGGATGCTACATTGAATACTATGGCAAGTTAAGATCATGAAAGCTACTATGTGACGTCCATAGACCATTTCTAAAGGGAAAATGACTCGTAAACTTTTACTTCCTGGTCCTCCTTCCTGTGATTGCCTTCCCTGAAATGGGCCGCTTTCCAAATGGCACCCTATTACCTCAGCCTATAAATTGTAAGCACTATGTAAGGAATCAAAAGTAGTGCACTATACAGGGAATATAGTGCCGTTTGGAACACAGACATAGTCGTACTGATGCAACTAAACTCCTAAGTCAGCGTTTCCAAAACTCGGTCCTGGGTACCCCAAGGGGTGCACCTTTTAGTGAGGGAGGAGGGACAAAAGAGAGACAGATAAAGGTTAAAACCCTTACAAAAATGACGCATAACAGATGGCTTTAAAGGTTGCTCTGCATGCTTGAAGATTGTCCATTGAAAAGGTGATTCTAGTGTGTCATAGTTTAAGGTTCTTTTATTGATCTAAAATGCCAGGCTTTGTATTTCTTAAAGCACTACGTTCACCCTCAGTGTGACTATTTAAAGGTGGCCCACTTGGACAGTTTTCTTTCTTGTCTACTGTTACGGTCTAGTCTGGTCAGGTCTCAAACCTTTATTAAGCAGTTCCCAAAAATATTTTTGATAAATGTTTTATTTAACATGAACCTTTAGTAAACTTTTACCCCCCCTTTAATGTGTGTTTTTTGATGTGTGTTCTTCAGAATATATACAGTATGTTAATAGGGAACATTATTGCACCAGCTATTGTTGTTTAGAGACGAGGACCAGTCTTCTGCTATCCTTGATTTAATACAGGTTTTTAGTCTGTGGAGTTGACATTTCATACGCATTAGGTGTCGGGTGGTACAGTACATCTAGTGCTTCCGAAATGGCACATTATTCCCTAGATATCCATAGGGCTCTGGTCAAAACTGGTGCACCATGTAGTGAATAGGGTGCCATTTGGGACATGTATATTGTTTCACAAATGATTGATAAAGAAAACTAATAAAACTATTAATAATAAGTACATGGCAGACCTTTAGCAGTTAAGAAATGTGTCACATTTTGTATGATTGGATATTATGGAAGTGTATCAAAGGAACGAAATAGCAGTGAAATAGGATATGAAAGTATAATTATGCACAGGGCTGAGATGGGTTTGACAAGCCTCACAAGACTCGTGTGAAGTCGGTGCAGCCGCTTCTGCCAACTTTTGTCTGTAGCGTCCGAGCGGTTTGGGCTACACGCTAATATGACCCCTCTGTCGGAGTCAGTCTGAGACGCTCACGAACATGATGGTGTTCTCCACAACCCTCACATGACTCGTCTGAAGGTTCCAATACCAGTCAAAAAAAATATGAAAGCATGTATGGAGATAGTTTAGTGCCTAAAATAATGAGATAAATGATCTTTATATTTCTCATATCTCTCAGATATATGACAGACACTCCAGAACAAACTTCATTTAGATTTTTGGGGGGAATTATCTGTTGTTCCATGTAGTTGTCGTGATGTGATTAATGTGACAATGGCTATTTTATCAAATCATTGAACTATGTTTAATTATTACATGATTCAATTAATAATGTAACAATTAACTCATTAGTAACTTGAGGCACCACCGAAAAAGTTTGTTTAATGTGTTACCGTTTCTCGAATTAACTCAAGAATATATCGATGCCATCCATACTTATTTCCCTCATTAAAATGCAAATCAATTTATAACATTTTAGACATGCATTTTTCTGGATTTTTTTGTGTTAATTCTGTCTCTCACTGTTCAAATAAACCTACCATTAAAATTATAGACGGATCATTTCTTTGTCAGTGGGCAAACGTACAAAATCAGCAGGGGATCAAATACTTTCCCCCCCTCACTGTACATGTGGAAGCTATGCTCATGAAAAATGAACATGAAATACCACTAATTCGAAAAGAAATGCAACACACATTTACTCTTGTATTCCTTTGTCATCTCTCTGTTGAAACCACTCGTCCGTCTATGGTGAGTAGTTCCATGTAAGTCTCTGGTTGTCCACCAGAGGTCACAATGTCCTCAGTTGTAGTATTTCATTACACTAGATCCTTCAAAGGTACACACGCGGTAAACAGCTGCAGACTGAAGGTTCCGATGTAGTCTTTATCTTCTTCACTCGAGAGTTTGAGTCTTACCATTTTCTGGTCTGGTAGTTTTAAACCATTTCAACGTATTCAGCTCACACTGCACATATACTGGTCTTGATGTTTGAAACAATTTTAACGTGTAGCCACCACTCCACGCTTTCTGGTCTAGTAGTTTTAAACCATTTCAACGTGTAGCCACCGCTCCATGCTTTCTGTTCTAATGAACATTTCATTAGCAGTCATTTTATGCACTCACCTTGAAAGGCGGTTCCATCACATTGTCACAATGCCTCACGTGGGCGTGGTCACTGACTGGGCAAAACAATTATGCTCTAGAAGGCTAAAATCACATTTAATGTTCACACAAATAGTTTCATATTTAATCACATAAGTTTTACAACATTTAGATGTAAATCAGATATCTGGGACGTATACAGTTGTAGAGTTACAGTTATTTAGTTATACCGTCGTAATGATATCACAAAACAAACTTTTGACAGGATTTATTGTTTGGAATGGTTGGTGGGGATACATATGTTTGGATTTGAAAACTAATGCTCCCATGTCCAATCTTTTGAGGTTTGAGATTTTGGCAATAGTCTCTCTCTACACACAAAGGATTTTTGACTTATCCATACTGCAGTGCAAGAGAGAGAGAAAGTTTACCACCGGTCGTGGAGCGAGAGTCATGACATAGTGAATCTGTTATTCAATGTGTTTCTATTGGCGAATAACAGAAATGCCAAATTACATTTTTCATCCAATAATTTTTTTATATATATATTTTTGATACCTTCATTCAAATTCAAATATCTAAATGATTCTTGGTATGACCGTCTTAAAACAATTCCATGTGTTAGTCTGGGTCACAGTGCCCTGGCCCTGCCCAGAGTTACAGTCAGAGACAATTAGACCTGGATTCAAATTGTACTTGTTTTCTTTCATGAGAGTTTGATTGAAAGTCCCTTCCCATCCTGCACTCTAGGCAGTTTCAATCAAATATTCAAAGTGTTTAGAAGAAAACAGATACTATTTGATCGCAGGTCTGGAGCGAGCCATCCGACTCCACTGTAAGCCATCAATCTCCTGTGGCAGACAACTGATAGTCCTTTAACATCAGAGGTACTTTTGGGGCAGTTTTTTGGGGATAAGGGTTGAGAGGATTTTGTAATTGGCCGTGAGTGTTTTTTCTGGGACTCACAGAAACAATTAGGTGCCATTGTTGTGAGAAAGGACCCATCTTGAGGGACACAAATAAACAATAGAGCATATAAGCCTTTTAGCCAAAGCAAGATAAGGTTACTTGATCATGATTTAATCCACCGACTCGCCTCTGTTACATCAGTTGCACATTGACAACATTAAAAAATATTCTGCCCCACCATAACCCTCATGCTGCCTCTTCCTATAATAGTATGCGTGATCATGTTCTCGATTAAACAGCCAGGCCAATTAAACCCCCTTGAGTGAGCATAACTAATCGCCCAAGAATCCAACCACGTCCTTCCTTTTCAAAAGCAACAGATGTGCCCGCCGACCGTCGCTCCTCTCTTCCTCACCTTTCCTATCCTCTCCGCTGCGGAGGGAAACACTCACATTACACATATGAATGACTGGTCTGAAAAAACACTAGTTGGGCAAGCGAACAAGGCCTTTTTATCCCTGCTTAATTAAAAAACTCCCAGCATGGTTAATTCATTCAAATACATCCGCCATGCTACACTTGAGACAGAAAGTGGTCCCCATCCCTGGCTGAGCTAGAGAACCCAGGTATGTAGAATAGGGGTGGGGAAATTGGCTCCACTTTAATGCATTACTGGGGAGATGAAAGAAGAGCGTGAGAGCCAGGGTGCGTACCAAAGGCACCCTATTCCCTAAATAATGCACTGCCTTTGACCCGGGCCGTAGTCAAAGGTAGTGCACTGTATAGATATTAGGGTGCTATTTGGAACACAGCCCTTGTCTAGTGGTTGGAGGACAGTAGGGATGGTAGGTACCTATCAGATGCTCAGGTAGTCACCCACTATGCACTTATGCTCATGTAACAGGGTGGTTTGGAACCACACTCAAGTGAAGGGTAACCTTGCCTGAGACCTGAAGACTTGCATTGGCTCCCAGAGTTAATGCCTTGGCTTTATCTCTGTGGCTAATATAGTCTTGTGGGTAGTAGTCTTGCACAGTATGTGAGTCGTTCCTATCCTCTGGTAGAATCAAGCTGATAGAGTCATGGATGTAGCAAAGGTGTCTTTAACAGAGGGATGAAAGTGAGAGACAAGTGTCAGTATTAGCATCACAATGCCCAACCCTGCCTTTCCCCGAGACCACCTCCCTTTTTGTTACCCATCCACCCTTTTGTGTATGATGACAGGGGACTGTCTTAGTTTACCTTGATTAGTGCCTTTCATTAGAGCGATACACACCTCCGCATCTCCTCATCCCTTCATCATGATGAGAGATGAGAGATAAGAAAGGAACCAGACTCGTTGTCCTGTGATGTGAAATGAGGACGGACGACCAACCGTCTCAATCACAGGTGAGTACAATCGTTCCTTAATGTGCTTTCACGCTTTTCCTGTTTTCTAAAAAAGGTGTTTGTGCCAGGCATTCTTTTGTAGATAAAAACATTTCAAATCAAGAGATGGATGAATTGGAATTCATCTCTCTATTGACTACAGATGGTATCTTGAATAATTTGACTCAATTATAAGTGCGGATGAAAATTAGCCGGCTGGTTAAATCCGGCAAATTCAAATAAATGTGGATGAATGTTCAAAGTTACAGTATACAGCTTTATTATACATTTGATAACAATATTACTAGCTCTTTAGTAAACAATTTTTCACATTGGTTAAACCATGTCACATTGGTTAGACATGTTGTGTTATGTGTGCTTTGCCATTGTCTTGCTTAGGTTCACTGTCTTTTTCTCACTGTGGCATAACATGCCGTTTTTGAGCAGTGACAATATTATTTTCTATATTGTAATTTTAGTCTAGTCCCAGTTTATATCAGTGTCAGTTTCCACATTTCCACAATTAAATACACAATCCACAGCCATACATGTAAATTGACCCCTGGTGAACATCTAGCATTTTTAATCTGGGATAAATCTGTCAGCACTGAATGTAATAAAACTCATATAACCGGCCAGGAGTCAAATTAGGATTCATTTGAATGAATAATTTGCAATTATTACTAAACTCACATGCTACCCTTCTGACAAAGATATCAAGTGATACTCTCAAAATGATAAATGATGGATTTACAGTAATGATAAATATACTGCTAGACAATTTGGAACAAACCCTCACTTCCAATAGAAAGTGAAGTGAAACTGCTTACTTTAGATAATGCCATAGGAGGGCTCGTACAAAAATAACATGACTCAAAAGTGCAATAGGCTAACTCCACTCCAAGGTCTTTTTCACAAGGCACAAAACAGAAGAAACTCGGCTGAAATGGGAAGATATGTCTTCTGTTGCACAATCTTTTGAAATGCTGCACCCTAATGAACAATCCCAACATACGATCCCTCAGCTTTTGAATGTGTGGATAGATTAAAAGGGATGAGAAGGAAACGATAAGTGTCAGTCCTTAGTAATGATTAGATAAGAGGTAGAAGCTAAACAAATAGAGGACATCCAAAATCGATTAGAGTGGGGAGCTATGTGCTGTCCACTCCAATGGATTTTAATGAGCTTCATGCTATTATGGGTTTTATATAGACTAACTGTGTTGCACTCCTCTGGTCATGGAAAGCAAATGTTTAATGTTGGTGGTTGTTAGCAACGTTGCATCAAATCCTCTCTGCAGTGATTCTCAAATGATGCAGATATATGGACACAACACTCGATAGACGGGAAGACCAGCCTGATCGCCACAGATAGACAGCGATTTTGGAGTCTGGAAAGGTCTTGAGAACATCGATATAGGCCTTCTTCGGCACTCAACTCGTGGTGTTCGGAGCCGAAGAACGGTGTCCCCCCAAAAAAAAAAGAAAGGTGACCAGTGTTCAATGACTCAGTTTCTGTTCTTAACCTGTAACCACACAAAATGAACGAGTCAAAAATAGATGTTCATCCATATTACATAGAAAGTATGAGATCCTGTCGAGGGAGACAGGCTCTCTCTCTCACACACACACGTTCTTCCAACCTCACAGAAAGACACGCACAAACACCCACACACATTCCCTGCTCCTGTGTTCTGATGTGTTCTGTCTGTCTGTGTCTGTTCACACGCCCCCTTCTTAGAAGACCAGAAGCAACAAGCAACCCTATGTGCACTGGGTAGAGTTATTATTTTAGCTTGTACTCATACTGTGTGTTGAAGGTGTTTGTGTGTGGGTTGGTGTGTGTGTGTGTGTGTGTGTGCACTGTGTGGAGTCTGTCTGTCTGTGAAGTTGGGAGAACATAACATATTTCTGTAATCACATCGACCGAGATCCATCGTGGCCCTTGATCCATTGAACCAATGTCCAAAACTCCCAAAAACCCATCATGCACTGGAAAGAGCCAACACATCGAGTTTAGTGGAGATTAAACTCTCTGTAAATGTGGAGTCTGGGACAATCCAAATCGAACTGCTTGTCCCATTAATTGTCCCACAGACATTGCCTGTCTGCATAGTAAATGGCACCCTATACTCTTTATAGTGGTGTGGGGCCCTAGTCAAATGTGTGCACTATATAGGGAATATGTTGACATTTGAGACGAGACATTCTGTGTCAGGCCGAGAACTTTGATTAGATTCTGTTTCATTGCAGAGCCGATATAAGTAGGTTATGTGGAGTTGCTTGTTTTTAAGGATAAATAAGGAAAGGTGAGAACTATCTGATAGAATCAGGTCAACTGTCATAAGATGAGAGGAATGGTGTTCCTTCCTGCTATTTGCTCTCTCGTAAAAGCGTGAATTCTGCCCATGAGAATGATGACAACGATGACGACTAAGATGACCAGAATATGAATGACAGTGTTGTTGATGATAATGATGGTAGTAGTGGCAAGAATATTCACAAGTATCGTGACTGTGATAAAGATGATGATGATGACGAAGGCCCTTGTTTTGACATGTCAGTGTGACTGACAGGAGCAGGGGATATTGCTTCACTCGGCCCCTTTCCCTTTCCCCTCATTACAGCACTTACAGTCCCTTTGGTGTTAATTAAAATGCTATTCTTACTGAACCAGAACTGTTTCTCTATGCTTCCTCTGCTTTAGTCTCCCAAACAATGAACACCTCCAGCTGCTGCTTTCCTACCGCAGTCACTCGATGAGTTGCGTACCAAACGCCCATCTGAGTAATATTACGTTCACTGTGCATGATAATGCCTAGCAGATTAGACATTATCACTGCAACAGGAGTATAGTGGACACATTAGAACAGTTTGTGGACAGATGCTATTCTAATATGGACACCATACTTTGACCACTAACAAGCTACTCTACCAACCTGCCAGATAGGAAATCCCCAGAACACCCTGCAAGCATCAGTTATGTTCAGGAGAGAAAGGAGTATACTGCTTTGTGCCATGGTTAAATGGGTCACCCAAAGGGTTCAGTTGAAAGGTGTAAAATGTTATGCCTGTCTATCTGTCACAGTGTGTGATTATGTTTCCTGCTGGACAGTTCCATTCCAACAGAACTGATGACAGCTGTATCCACAGGGGAATATTCTTGCAGGTTCCACTGGGGAAAAGGGAGCCCAGGGAAGGTCAAACAAAGTGCTTTCTTTTGCATTTGTCCTTGACAGTTTTCCAAAATGGCCGCCTCCGAGTCTCACATAGGCATCATCCCAGCAAACATGACCCCATTGGCCCCATGTGGGTAGATGAGCAAGGTGAACACGGGCTAGCACACACCAAGCCCACACCAGCCCAGCTCGAGCTAGCCCCCTGCAATCCAACACCAGCCCAACGGGCTAGCCCACACCAGCCCAACAGGGGCTAGCCCACACCAGCCCAACAGGGGCTAGCCCACACCAAGCCCAGCTAAAGGCGGGGACTCTTTAGAATATTTGGGGGGGTGGTTTGAACACAGTTCTTTTTGAGAGTGTCGTTCCAGTTTAAGTGTTCTGTTGTGTGACGGATACATTTTTAAAATTCTTGTACACTGCCCATGATGAAGTCATCTTACTTTAAAAAAACTTAAGTGCATATCATCATGGGCAGTTAGAGTGCAGGACTAGCAACCGAGAGGTTGCAAGTTCAAATCCCTGAGCTGACAAGGTACAAATCTGTCGTTTTGTCCTGAACAGGCAGTTAACCCACTGTTCCTAGGCCGTCATTGAAAATAAGACTTTGTTCTTAATTGACTTGCCTAGTTAAATAAGGTAGGTAGACTCAGCAAAATGACTTTGCCACAAGCAGCACTGCAGATATTGAGATGAGTGAGATTCAAGACTTCGCTCTCTGTGCGTGTATCTGTCCATGTGCATGGGCTCGCTCCATGCTGTTCATACCGTGGTAGCCATGGCACCAAAACAGAAGAGAAGTTGTGTCTCGCGCTTTGACGCTCTTAGTTGTTGCGGAAAATGACCCACTGAATTGATCCATTTAATTAAGTTGTATAAAAAAAAGAATGAATAATTCCTATTAAATAGCAAAGGCGCATTACATCATGCAAGTGTGAGCATATTTACTGGGATGTGTCTCGCTGTTTGATTGTTTCTAATAAGATTTGCCAACATCATTTATTTGTCATTTCCTTTGTGCTGAGAGAGAGAGAGAGAGAGAGAGAGAGAGAGAGAGAGAGAGAGAGAGAGAGAGCGTCTGTTTTTCCTCAGATAGATCACCAGGGAGATTGCCGTCCAGATAGGAACCCGAACCCGGCACCAGAACTATTAGCTTCTCCTGCCAGGCTAAAAACACACAATTTAAGGTTTAACTATCGATGAAGTGCCTCGGAGAGGGATGGATTAAGCAGAACCAACATAATTCTGGGTGGTTTGTTTGTGTTGATAAGATTGTTTGAGCATACGGAATGCTCACAGGGGCAGTATTTTCTGTTTTGTCTGACCATACTGCTAAATCATGCCAAAACGTTCACATCATGGATGTTGTGTGTATTTTGACAGAACAAGACCAAGCCATGGATAATACCAGTTTGGGATGGCCCGAGGATCTGGATGGTGATGCCAACCTTTCTTCTCTCCATGGCAACCTGAAGAACTTCTGCGCTACGTCGTCGAGGCACCAGGCATCCCGGGTAATCCTGTATGCCTTCTTTACGGCAGGCATCTTGTGCACGGTGGTGGGCAACTTCCTGGTGGTCTTGGCCATCGCTTACTACAAGCAGCTGCAGTCGCCCACCAACTCGTTCGTCATGTCCTTGGCGGTGGCCGACTGCCTGGTGGGGTTGGTGGTCATGCCCTACAGCATGGTGCGTACCGTGGAGGGCTGCTGGCTCTTCGGCGCCCTCTTCTGCCGGGTCCACTCCAGCCTGGACGTCATGCTGTGCACCGCATCCATCTTCCACCTCAGCTGCATTGCCTTCGACCGCTACTATGCCGTGTGTAACCCCTTGGTCTACCACCTGAAAATGTCCCAGGGCCGGGTAGCCTTCCTGATCGTGGTCTGTTGGGCCGTCCCGTTACTCATCTCCTTCGGTCCCATCATGCTGGGCCTCCACAAGGCTGGGGTGAACATGGTGCCCATGCCGCCCGAGGACGCCTGCGTCTTCCTGGTCAACCGCGTCTACGCCGTCATGGCCTCCCTGGTGGCCTTCTACCTGCCCATGGGTGTCATGCTGGCGGCCTACTGGAAGATCTACAAGGCGGCCAAGCGGCAGGCCATGCAGATCAGCGCCATGGAGAGCCAGTTTTCGGCCGGGGTGGGGAAGGACTCCAGCAAGAAGCAGAGGCACCGCAACGCCATGAGGAGGGAGAGGAAGGCAGCTAAGACCCTGGGGATCATCATGGGGGTCTTTCTACTCTTCTGGCTTCCCTTCTTCACCGTCAACATCGTGGATCCCTTCATCGACTACAGCACAGCGGTGGAGGTGTGGGAGTTTTTCCTGTGGCTGGGGTACGTTAACTCGTCGCTTAACCCGTTCTTGTATGGGTTCTTCAATAGATCCTTCCGTAGGGCGTTTATGATGATTATGGGATGTCGGATATGTCTGTCGAGCTCCTCACCGGGTATGGACTTATCAAAAGAGAGCAACGAACGCAAGGTCAACCAATAGGAGACTAGAATTGTAACACTCCACACCTGGACGTGGCATCGACCTATCACACGCCAAGAAAGAGGGCAACGGGACACACAGACAACCAATAGGAGATTGGAGACTTTTAAAATGCTTCAATACCGGCTAATTGCGTATAGGTAGAGGACAATTTAAGGGATGAAGTTGTTATTGTTATATTAGAGAGAATTAAGCCACTGACTGATGAAGGAATTGACATTTAAAACAATCTGTGCATTTCTGAGGGACAAAACTGAAATAAACACAAGATTGAACTGCAAAACACTCAAATGACAGGGTGCAAATAAACATTGTATTTTGGTAGCAGTTATACATAAAAAAAGAGATTAAGAAAAAACATTTAAGAAAGAAAGAAGTGAATACTCTTCAGCAAATGTTGTTCTAGTTTGTAAATAAATACAATGTCTGGCTCTTCTTTGGTATTTCTGAAAACCTCAGCAATCCAAAATATATTGTCATGTCTGCTTGTCTGAGTTGATTACTCGATGAAGTGTTTGGGTTTTTGATATTTTTCTTGTATTTCTATTAGTTTTTTTTTTTTTTTTTTTTTTTCAATTTAAAGTTTTATTAAGTTTTCTTGTTTTTTCAACCAACAAAACACATTCCACATTCACAGATGTGACAGGCTTTAAAAAAAAAAAAGGGTCAAAAAATAATAATACATTTGAAAAAATAATAAATAAAAATACAATTAAAATGAATGATAAAGTCAAATAAAAGCATTTATTTTTTTAATCTATTTATTTTCCTTGGTATATATATATACAACATACATACATACATTACATACATACATACATACATCATACAGATGTGACAGGCTTTAAAAAAAAGGGTCAAAAAATAATAATACATTTGAAAAATAATAAATAAAAATACAATACATACAAATACATAATGATAAACATACATAATACATAACACATATTTACATTTTCATTACATACACACATATTTATACATTACATACATACATACATACATACACACATATACATACATACATACATACACACATATACATACATACATACATACATACATACACACATATACATACATACATACATACACACATATACATACATACACACATATACATACATACATACATACACACATATACATACATACATACATACACACATATACATACATACACACATACATACATACATACATACACACATACATACATACATACATACATACATATACATACATACATACATACACACATACATACATACATACATACACACATATACATACATACATACATACACACATATACATACATACACACATATACATACATACATACATACACACATATACATACATACATACATACACACATATACATACATACATACATACACACATATACATACATACATACATACATACATACATACATACATACATACATACATACATACACACATATACATACATACATACATACACACATATACATACATACATACATACATACATACATACATACACACATACATACATACATACATACATACACACATACATACATACATACATACATACATACATACATACATACATACATACATACACACATACATACATACATACATACATACACACATATACATACATACATACATACATACACATATACATACATACATACATACACACATACATACATACATACACACATATACATACATACACATACATACATACATACACACATATACATACATACATACACATATACATACATACATACATACACACATATACATACATACATACATACATACATACATACATACATACATACACACATACATACATACATACATATACATACATACATACATACATATACACACACACACACACACATACGCACACGTACTCAAACTAAATTAAAATAAAAACACACAAAAACACATACATGCAGCAGCATACATACATACATACATAGTTTCATACATGATTTGGTCAAGTGTGAAATGATCTATCTAGAAACAATTGATCCTTGACTGAATGCTCAACTTGATTATCATCCAAAAATAACTTTACATATTAAAAAGATACACTTACAGTTTTACCACAGATTTCCACAGTGGTTTCTTTTGTGTAACACAGCTTTGGGCCGACCAGTTTTTTTTGGTTCCCTCCCAAGTTTCCATTAGCTCAAAAAACCTCAAGTGGGAATCTGTGTTAAAATGTATTTGTAAAATACTTTTGGGCTGATATGAAAATAGAATTTCTGAAGTTTCCATATTGAACGCAGTGATTATCAACTTGTAGGCACAGCGTCTGTACAGTTGTACATGTAGGCCCCTCTGTGTTCAATTGTTCAAATTATAACCCTATGGCTGTATATCCCTGGGTTCTTGAGAGCTAAGGTTAGGTGAAGTTTAAATTAAGAAAGTCAATCTTAATGTAGCCTTGTCCCCAGGCTATTGCTCACAGCGCATATAAGCCTGGTACATCAACGATTCAAAGTTACCCTTAGTGGGGCTGACCATAGAATTCTATGGGATTGACCTTGAGTAAAGTATTTGTCATCATCAAATCACACAACTGCGAGGCATGGCTTTGTGCTTGTGCTAGTGTACCGGGGAGGGCTAGGGGGAAAGTGTTGTGGGAGATGATTGGTTGCTAACGAAGGCCAAATTTGACATGTTGGTTCACCAGTCTCTTCGCACATTTGGGATTTATCTTAATTAATGTGACTTGGATTTGAAAGGAATAGTGCCGAGACTGGTGCAAAAGAATATGGTGATTTTCATATAAGAATAATTCAAGTTAGCCACCTAGATGTTTTTTGATCTTTTAGTAGGTGATCGCTAGTGAAAGTGATGCACAAGCTAGGCCTTCTCTGCTGTGCAATCAGGTTTCTGAGCTGGTCACGGGTGCACCTCAGCCACGCTCAAGGTATTAAATGATAGCATAACTGCCATCGATAAAAGACAGTACTGTGCAGCCATCTTCATCGACCTGGCCAAGGCTTTCGACTCTGTCAATCACCGTATTCTTATCGGCAGACTCAACAGCCTTGGTTTCTCAAATTACTGCTTCACCTGGTTCACCAACTACTTCTCAAATAGAGTTCAGTGTGTCAATACGGAGGGCCTGTTGTACCCCATAGGACCTCTGGCAGTCTCTATGGGGTACCACAGGGTTCAATCCTCGGGCCAACCCTTTTCTCTGAATATATAAACAATGCCGCTCTTGCTGCGGGTGATTCACTGATCCACCTCTACGCAGACGGCACCATTCGGTATACATCTGGCCCTTCTTTGGACACTGTGTTAACAAACCTCCAACGAGCTTCAATGCCATACAACACTCCTTCCGTGGCCTCCAACTGCTCTTAAACGCTAGTAAAACTAAATGCATGCTTTTCAACCTACCCGCACCCGTCCGCCCTTCTAGCATCACTATTCTGGACGGTTCTGAGTTAGAATATGTGGAGAACTACAAATACCTAGGTGTCTGGCTAGACTGTAAACTCTCCTTCCAGACTCATATTAAACATCTCCAATCCAAAATTAAATCTAGAATCGGCTTCCTATTTCACAAAAAATCCTCCTTCACTCATGTCGCCAAACATATCCTCGTAAAACGGACTATCCTACCGATCCTCGACTTTGGCGATGTCATTTACAAAATAGCCTCCAACACTCTACTCAGTAAACTGGATGTAGTCTATCACAGTGCCATCCATTTTGTCACCATTGCCCCATATACCACCCACCACTGCGACCTGTATGCTCTCGTCGGCTGGCCCTCGCTACATATTCGTCCCTAGACCCACTGGCTCCTGGTCATCTTTCAGTCTTTGCTAGGTAAAGCTCTGCCTTATCTTAGCTCACTGGTCACCACAACAACACCCACCCGTAGCACGTGCTCCAGCAGGTATATCTCACTGGTCATCCCCAAAGCCAATACCCACTTTCGCCACCTTTCCTTCCAGTTCTCTGCTGCCAATGACTGGAACTAATTGCAAAAATTGCTTAAGTTGACTTATATCTCCCTCACTAACTTTAAATATCAGCTATCTGAACAGCTAACCGATCGCTGCAGCTGTACACAGCCCATCTGTAAATAGCCCATCCAATCTACCTCATCCCCATATTGTTTTTATTAACTCTTTTGCACACCAGTATTTCTACTTGCTCATCATCATCTGCACATCTATCACTCCAGTGTTAATTTTCTAAATTGTAATTACTTCGCTACTATGGCCTATTTATTGCCTTACCTCCTCACACCATTTGCACACACTGTATATAGACTTTTTTCTATTGTGTTATTGACTGTACATTTGTTTATTCCATGTGTAACTCTGTGTTGTTTTTTTTGTCTCACACTGCTTTGCTTTATCTTGGGCAGGTTGCAGTTGTAAATGAGAACTTGTTCTCAACTGGCCTACCTGGTTAAATGAAGGTGAAATAAAAAATAAAATAAAAAAATGTTTGTTTTGGAGTCAAAGATAATAGTATAGTATAGTTTTAGCTTTTCAAAGAGGTTTGTTAATTATTTTATTTCAGTTTACTAAGTATTTTTTTCATGATTGGTTTTCGTTTCAGTTTTTGTTTACTATAATAACCTTGTACACAACTCTGATGAAAGTTTTAATAATCTTATATAGTCACCTTATAATGAGGATACTGTCCACACTCTGTTTGCATAGAATTCTTCTCACTACCGACTATCGTGTTGATTAGAGAAGAGAGAAGCACACAGAAGTAATTTGGCGCAACTAGTTTATGATTAGAGGATAGTCTCTCTATGACTTGGCCATGAATGTGCGATGTGTCCCCTGCCAAGTGTGGACCCATTACTAACTAGTTTCAAATTGATTGCTGTAATAAAGCAGTATGCACAGACACACACACACATGCACTCACGCATGCACACACACACGGTATAAACACTTGGGTTTAGATTGCCTCTCAGGATATATTTGTTAGAGGAAATAGCCGGGGCGAAAATAGAATCTGAAATATGGTTATGTTTTGATTAAATGGTGCTTATGAAATGATTACTCCCTGTGACTGGATAGACAGGGTCAAGCACTGGCACCAGCCAGTCTGGCCGTGCCAAATAAGAATAATAAGGGAGAGGATGGACTTCAGGTCCATGCCAAGGAGAGAGAAGGAGAGTGGGAGAAGATGAGAGAGAGAGAGGGGACAGGGGAAAAGGAGAGAACAAGTAAGAGAAGGAGAGGGTGTAAGTGAATAACAATGTGAAGAATGAAAAGATGGAATAGAACGAGATGAGAAAGGAAATTCCACCTGTGTACTTCTATGTACTTTGTCCAAAAACACATCTCCCAAACGTTCTCTCTATTCTAACAAAGTGAGTCTCCACTTTCTTTTAGAGACCAGATGAACCACAACTAAATCAGATCCTGGCCAACATTGGAAACAGCCAAGAAAAAATATATCCTTCAAGCAGAATACTGAGTGATATCATTTTGGGAACATTTAGTTGAATTTTACAAGATATATATTTATGGCAGAACCAGGGGGAGTGGAGAGACAGATTGCGACTTGAAGCATAGCTTTGTCATGCTGAGTGCTTTCTGTTTACGCCCAGAGAGATTCACATCTCACACACACCTCAGGTGGATTAGTCATCTGGAGGTGCAACAGGAAGAACCCATGCACACACACACATGCACACAGGCACATCACACACACATATTTCAGATTTGCTTCTCAATCCTTCATCTGTGGCAAAGAGTCTTGAGATCTGGCTTGTGTGAGGGAGACGAGAAGAATAGAAATACACATTTCCCATGTTAACCAATACAGAACCTGACGTGTAACTCCATATGGTTGACCTTCTCACTAGAAAATTATCAAACCGTTCCATTAATTCTAATGTTTCTTCCTATAACTTGCCCTAAAAAGGACCCTACCCTATTTCATCACAGCGGGAAGCCTCTGAGAGGCGTTAAAACACGTGTCCTCCTGGACTTCCCAATCTGCCCTTGCTTGGATGATTATTGTGATAACAACAGTTCTCCCTGCATGGGATTGGTGATTTGGAAGAGGAAAAGAAAAAGGAAACTTCTCTCCCTGTGAAAGGTTATATAGGCTGTTTGATGAGTATGGCTGATATGTTCTGACAGCTCATAGAGGATCATTTGTTATGGCTGTTTTAGTCTGCAAGAAACATCAAAACAAGCTCTGATGGGGGATGAACCTCATAGACTCGGTAATAGTTTATGTTGTAACACAGTAGGTTACCACCCTACAGCTGTGTTGCTCCAGTTAAGTTAGTCAGTAAAGTCACATGTAAATCGTACTGAATCCTTAGGGATTACTAGTGAGATTATAATGAGTGGTTTACCGCATTTGGTTACACCATGGACATGTACAGTGCATTTGGAAAGTATTCAGACCCCTTGACTTTTTCCACATGTTTGTTACGTTACAACCTTAATCTAAAATGTATTAAATTGTCCCCCCCTCATCAATCTACACACAATGCCCCATAACTTTTTAGAAATGTTTGCTAATTTACAAAAAATAAAAACAGAAATATATATATATTTTTTTAAATTTAATTTAATTTCACTAGGCAAGTCAGTTAAGAACAAATTCTTATTTACGATGACAGCCTATCCCTAGCCGACTCCAAATCACGGCTGGATGTGATTCAGCCTGGATATATCACATTTACATAAGTATTCAGACCCTTTACTTACTCAGTACTTTGTTGAATCACCTTTGGCAGCGATTACAGTCTTCTAGCGTCTTCTTGGGTATGACGCTAGAAGCTTGGCACACCTGTATTTGGAGAGTTTCTCCCATTCTTCTCTGCAGATCATCTCAAGCTCTGTCAGGTTGGATGGGGAGTGTTGCTGCACAGCTATTTTCAGGTCTCTCCAGAGATGTTCGATCAGGTTCAAGTCTGAGCTCTGGGCCACTCAAGCTGGGCCACTCAAGGACATTCAGAGACTTGTCCGAAGCCACTCATGCATTGTATTGGCTGTGCACTTAGGGTCATTGACCTGTTGGAAGGTGAACCATCACCCCCACGCTCAGGTCCTGAGTGCTCCGGAGCAGGTTTTCATCAAGGATTTCTCTGTACTTTATTCAGTGTATCTTTCCCTCAATTCTAACTAGTCTCCCAGACCCTGCCACTGAGAAACATCCCCACAGCATGATGCTGCCACCACCATGCTTCACCGTAGGGATGGTGCCAGGTTTCCTCCAGACAGTGTTCAGTCCAAAGAGTTCAATCTTGGTCGCATCAGACCAATGATTAGTGTTTCTCATGGTCTGAGAGTCCTTTAGGTGCATTTTGGCAAACTCCATGTGCCTTTTACTGAGGAGTGGCTTCCGTCTGGCCACTCTCCATAAAGGCCTAATTGGTGGAGTGCTGCAGAGATGGTTGTCTTTCTGGAAGGTTCTCCCATTTCCACAGAAACTCTGGAGCTCTGTCAGAGTGACCATCAGGTGCTTGGTCACCTCCCTGACCAAAGCCCTTCTCCCCCGATTGTTCAGTTTGGCCGGGCGACCAGCTCTAGGAAGATACTTGGTGGTTCCAAACTTCATCCATTTAAGAATGATGGAGGCCGCTGTGTTCTTGGGGACCTTAAATGCTGCAGAAATGTTTTGGTACCCTTCCCCAGATCTGTGCCTCGACATAATCCTGTCTCTGCTCTCTGAGGAAAATTCCTTCGACCTCATGGCTTGTTTTTTGCTCTCACATGCAATGTCAACTGAGTGACCTTATATAGACAGGTGTGTGCCTTTCCAAATCATGTCCAATCAATTGAATTTACCACAGGTGGAATCCAATCAAGTTGTAGAAACATCTCAAGTATGATCAATGTAAAGCTCAATTTCGAGTCTCATTGTGATGGGTTCGGATCTCTAAACTTTGAATATTATTCATCATTAGTTATGCTAGAGACATGAGGGGTGCCATAGTCTTGGGTCTCCACCAGAAGTTAGTGGTTACCTGTTGGAGGAAGGTATATGGTGGGTGAAATTAAGCTTGGAATGTACCGAGTGTAGGGAAAACGATCAAAGGTGGCAGTCATTGATAACGGGAGAGATCCATGGATTGGTGGTGAAGGGGTCGAGGTCCGGTCATGTCACATTAAGGGAGAAGGAACAGTTTATTGCCCGTATCACTTAGTTTCCTGCCTAGCAAAAAAAAATGAAATGTTTAGTGAGAAGGAGGAGACTCCACACAAAGTGGGGTATTTATACCATGTCTTTGTCGGTACAGCTGTTCGATCCTCTGGGATGAATTACCTTGGTTTAAGCTTTCACAGTGTCCGTCGAGTTCTTACTCTGATCATTAGAACCTAACAATAGCAAAGGGTATGGAATACTTATGTAAATACAGTACTAACACCTCTAACACCTCTTTTTCGCTTTTCCAATATGGGGTATTGTGTGTAGATTGATGACGATTATTATTTTTTTAAATCCATTTTAGAATAAAGCTGTAATGTAACAAAATGTGGGAAAGGGGAAGGGGTCTGAATACTTTCTGAATGCACAATGTACAATGTCGTAACTACAGTAGTAATGTATTATTAGTGTTAGTTGTAGTTAGTGTTAGTAGTGTAGGCAATTGTTTACTAAAAATAGTATGCCGTTGTGATAACGTAGCCAATCAGTAATCAGAAGAAGACTCCTATTACCATGGTTACCAGGCAGCTAGCAAGCTATCTAGTTAGCTAGTTCAGCTAGCTAGCTGACATTTATAACCAGTCAGGGAAAAAATTGGAGAACAGATGGTTTGAAAACAGAATTATGTCATTCTTTCAAGGCTGTGTGTGTGATTCAGTGTGGGACAAACTAAAATGTGTGTGTGCGTGTGTGCATTAGTGTGTGCATGCCTGTGTGCATATGCGTGCAACAAAAGTGCACCCTCAGCTACAGTACCACACCTCCCCACTGGACAAACAAGCCACAGCTGAGACGATTAGGGTCTGGCCGTTAGCTTGTTAGCCGGTCAATACCATTCAGGTGTGCAGATCTCACTCTACTAGCTAGGCAGGTCAGTCTATGGTGAGCTGAAGTCCGTGATTCTCACTGTTGTGCTTTGTTAATGTTACTTGCTACTAATACGCTTTTTGTTTTGATGTTTAAAAGTGGAACTCTGTAGAGCTCCGACAGAGCTAGGTTTTGTTTTGCTTTGTTCAAAATCTTTGCTAACTCAGGTGGATGTCCAACTTTTTCCAAAGCAGTGGTCCAAAGAACTGCAGACTGCCTTGAAAGGCCAAGTTTTAGCTGGGGGTTCAAATTCTTTTCAAAAGCCTTCTTGTTTGCACCGCGCTCCTTTTTCCTGTGGCTTATCCCCTTACTTTCCTGGGAGCCCCTGCCTATGCTTGACCACCAGACAGTGGCAAAACCCTTGCACTGTCACAGGCCATTGATTTGGATACAAAGTAACACTGGCAATCCTGTCGGCATTCCTGCAGAGATATTCACCTACATATGAAGTATGTCATGGCACCTTACAAAAAAAAGATTGTAGTTTTGAATCTGCAGTAATACTGCAGTCGACTGTGGTATTTTGGACACAGTAATTGCAGCATACTGCAGTTATACTGCACTCCAACTACAGTTAGAGTGCAGTGTACTGCAGTTATACTGCACTCTGACTGCAATTAAGGGATGTGGTGATAGAGCTGACAGAGCTAAAGCGGTGGCAGAGCTAAAGCTGTGTTTGTCAGACCATGAGACATCCCGAAAATTGGTCTTCTCACAAAATCGTCTGTAGTCTCCGAACGGTTTGGCTTACAAACTATTATGACCCCCTCTATGGAGAGATGAGACTCTCACAAACACAATGGTTTTGGTCTACGACTTCCACAATGTCAGAAGACTCGCCAACTTCTGTTTGTAGTGTCTAAACCGCTTGGGCTACACACTAATATGACCCCTCTGTGCAAAGGTGAGACTGTCAGGAACATGTACGGTACCAGTCATAAAATTGGACACACCTGCTCATTCAAGGGTCTTTCTTTATTTTTACTATTTTCTACATGTTAGAATAATTGTTCATACATCAAAACTATGAAATAACACATACGGAATCATGTAGTAACCAAAAAAGCGTTAAACAAATCAAAATACATTTTAGATTTGAGTCTTCAAAGTAGCCACCTTTGCCTTGATGACAGCTTTGCACACTCTTGGCATTCTCTCAACCAGCTTCACCTAGAATGCTTTTCCAACTGTCTTGAAGAAGTTCCCACATGTGCTTAGCACTTGTTGGCTGCTTTTCCTTCACTTTTCTGTTCAACTCATCCCAAACCATCTCAATTTGGTTGAGGTTGGGTGATAGTGGAGGCCAGGTCATCTGATGCAATACTCCATCACTCTCCTTGTTGGTCAAATAGCCCTTACACAGCCTGGAGGTGTGTTGGGTCATTGTCCTGTTGAAAAACAAATGATAGTCCCACTAAGCACAAACCAGATGGGATGGTGTATTGCTGCAGATTGCTGTGTTAGCCATGCTGGTTAAGTGTGCCTTGAATTCTAAATAAACCAGCAAAGCACCCCCACACATCACACCTCCTCCTCCATGCTTCACGATGGGAAACACACATGCAGAGATTATACGTTCACCTCCTCTGCGTCTCGCAAAGACACGGCGGTTGGAACCAAAAATCTCCAATTTGGACTCATGGCCTGAAATCTGAGGTGCAGTTAACTCTAATGAACTTATCCTATGCAGCAGAGGTAACTCTGGGTCTTCCTTTCCTGTGGCAGTCCTCATGAGAGCCACTTTCATCATAGCGCCTGATGGTTTTTGCGACCGCACTTGAAGAAACTTTCAAAGTATTTTTTTCTGGATTGACTGATCTTCATGTCTTAAAGTAATGATGGACTGTCGTGTTTCTTTGCTTATTTGAGCTGTTCTTGCCATAATATAGACTTGGTCTTTTACCAAATAGGGCTATCTTCTGTATGCCACCCCTACCTTGTCACAACACAACTGATTGGCTTAAAGGCATTAAGAAGGAAAGAAATTCCACAAATGAGCTTTTAGCAAGGCACACCTATTAAAATTGAAATGCATTCCATCATGAAGCTGGTTGAGAGACTGCCAAGAGAGTGGAAAACTGTCATCAAGGCAAAGGGTGGCTGCTTTGAAGAATCTCAAATCTAAAATATATTTTGATTTGTTAAACACTTTTTTGGTTACTACATGATTCCGTATGGGTTATTTCATTGTTTTGATGTCTTCACTATTATTCCACAATGTAGAAAATAGTAAAAACAGAGGTACTTCAGAACACATTTCCTTTTGATAATTTTTTGGACCTATCTGTTGTCCCATGTAGTGAATATGTTATTCAATGCGTTTGTATGGGCTAATAGCAGTAGGGACAAAAATACTTTTTCATCCAATAATTTGTTGATATTTTTTTTTATACTTCAAGGGGTCTTACATTTCAAAATCAAAGAGCAAAATGATCCTTGGTATGACCTCCTTAAAATAATTCCATATAGAAGAACCTTGTATTCAGACTCACCTTATGAAGGTGCTTAACTGGCTTTGCAGGTGTGGTTCCATTGCTCGCTCTGAATAAATATAATTCAACCACTGAAAACCCTCCCATTTGCTGGCCAACTCATTTTCTCATTCAGATGGGTTTTCAGTACATTTATCTTAAGCCATCCCTTTAAAAACAGTGTACCTTTAATTTGAATTTGGTTGATAGACTAGAATACATCAAGACAACGGGCTCAGACGATAGGGCTCATTGAAAGAAAGACATCTAAATATATGCATATTCGTCTCCGTTTCCACACCAACAGGTAGATTAAAAAAATAATCTGATGTAGATAGTTTAGGCATATTTTGGGGTTAGAGAAGTATGTATGGAAAACTTTTTACGCAGATATATTACCCATGGTAATGTAGGACCATACTCTCCTCTATTGCCTGCACTAACCATGGAACAGTGTGATGACACAGCCAAGTATTGGGCCATGTGTCAGGTTCAAACTGTTGCAGCTTAGTCTGTGCTCATCTCCATAACATTTTAATTAGCCCACATTTCTTTTTATTTTATTTTGAGAACTGTCACTAAGGATCCTCAGCAACAACCACATGTCCGCGACAGTGTATACAGAGGAAACAAATGAAGGTAAATGAAACAACGTAATTAAATGGAATGATAATACCAACTAGGCTATACCAACTGAAGGGAATCAACAAGAAAGTGGCTGTTGAATACGTGTGATTACTAGGCCTACTGACGGTCAGTACTGATAGTGGCATATATTTAACATGATAGAACTAGGAAACGGAGAATGTCGGTGTAGCCTATAATTAACACTTTCGGGACTTAACATGCAGGAATGGGCAAAGGCTGTACAATTTAAATTCTACCTAATAGCACAGCATTTCATAAACGTTGAAACGTTTTGCTGCCATGTGACTTGTTTCACATTTGTCTCCAGAGATTTTGAGGTAAAATAGATCTAAAACATGTATAATTTATATTTACAATTCCCTTATCCAAATGGATAACTAATTTACCTAGCTCTTATCAATAGTTATCATCAAGTTGTAAATTACAGTGCATGGAGAATGCTGCTATTTCTATCATTAAAAAAATGAAGTAGATGATTTTTCCACTTGGTACCGGTAGATTCATGAGACCTTATTCATGGTTTCCTCTCGCGTAAAGGTAGTGGAATTATGATGGAATTAAGTCAAGGTCAGAATATCTGTAGACATACCTCCACCACACCTTCATTTCTTACATCTCCACCCAGAACAAATAGCAGGTGAATATCATGCTATTCTCATGCTTACAGTATGTTCAAGGTCAGGATACACATAGAGAAAAGTGCAAAAAAAGGGGAATAACGTTCAATTTACGCGCTAAAAACATTCAATGTCTTTGTGATATGCAACTCCAGTGTAGATTTGGCCTTGTGTTGTAGGTTATTGTCCTGATGAAAGGTGAATTCCTCTCCCAGTGTCTGGTGACAACCAGATTGAAGCAGGTTTTCCGCTAGGATTTATCCTGTTGCTGAGCTCCATCCCGTTTCTTTTCATCCTACACTCCGCAGTCTCTGTGATGTCAAGCAAACTGTTACGAAACCCATTTACTAGCCTACCAATATTGTTGCACTCGCTTTGTCTAGGGTTCCTAGGCCTAGTTACATGGTCTGTAACCTGAATGAATGTGTGCATTTATGTGAGAAATCAGTATTTGAGGACTGTGTTGCAATATACAGAGTTTAGGGACAGCTCCGTCTTGACCTCTTGGTCGGACAGTTCAGGCTTATGATTATTTTTTCAGAGGATGACAAAACATAAATAAAAATAAATAAAGGTATGCCAAAACTCAAAAACACTCTGACAGATCACTTTAATTGGAAACACCTGATGTGCTTATCAAGCAGGCTCAGCATTTAGACAAGATTGCTGCTGCCCCCTGGGGGAATGGGGTGTGGAAGTGTGTTTTGTCTATATCCTAACACTAACCTTCCCCCCATATCACAACAATACCCGTACCGTGATGCATCTACCACCATGCTTGGAGGCAGTTACTCAGTGATGTGTTGTGATGAATCTGCCCCAAACATAAGGCTTTAAATGTAGATTGAAACGTGTATTTCTTTGCCATGTTTTTGTAGTTGTTGCCGTATTACTTTAGTGCCTTGTTGCATATAGGATGCATGTTTTGGAATGTTGATATTCCGTGTATTTTTATTGTTCTTTTCACTCTGTCACTTAGATCATTCTTGTGGTGTAACTACAATGTTGTTGATCCATCCTCAGTTTTCTCCATTCGCAGCCGTGGAACTCTGCAGCTGTTTCAACATCACCATTGGCCTCATGGTGACATCCCTGAGCAGTTTCCCTCCTGTCCTGCAACTCGGTTCAGAAGGATGGCTGTTTATTGTGTCTGGGTGGTTTAATGCATCATCCACACCATAGTTATTAACTTGACTATTCTTTAAGAGATATTCAATGTCTGATTTGTTATTGTTACCCATATACCAATCACTGCCCTTTTTGAGGCTTTCGAAAAGGTCCTTGGTTTTTGTAGTTGAATCTGTGCTTGAAATTCAATACTGACTGAGGGACCTTACAGATGATTTATGTATGGGGGACAGAGGAAGGGGTAGTCATGCAAAACTCATGTCAACCTCTATTATTTCACACATTGTTAAGCCAAATTTGACTCCTGGTCTAATTTAGGCTTGCTTAAACAAAAGGGGAGAATACTTCTGCAAGAACTCTATTTTAGTTATTTAATTTGTATTCATTTGTTAACATTGTAGAATTATCTTTTCACTTTCACATTAAGGAGTATTGTGTGTGTGCAATTGAAGAAAATCACGATAAATCTGTTCACCAAGGGGGGTGAATACTTATGATACCCACAGAATGCTATAACAACAGCAAGTTGAGATGCTGACTGACTCCCCCCCCCCTCCCCACAGAAAGTAGGCTGTATGCACACACGCACAAACACACTCGCTCTCTGCCCCCCTCTCTCTCTGCAACATTGAGAGAATCTTGAATGGCTGCATCACTGGTTGGTATGGCAACTGCACCACCCTTGGGCGGCCCAGTACATCACTGGGGCCGAATTTCCTGCAATCCAGGACCTCAATATCCAACCTGGTCTCATAGACTAGACGTAACGTAGTTAACGTTAATCTGGGACACTCAAATGATTATGATATGTTACATTTGGTATGGACAGAAAGTTACTTAATTAACCCTTTAACCTTACTCCTAATCTTAACCCCTAACCCGAGCCTAGCTAACATTAGCCAGCTAGCTAACTCTAGCATTAGCCACCTAGCTAATGTTAGCCACAACAAATTGGAAGTTGTAACATATCATTAATTTAACAAATTTGTAACACATTGTACATTTTGCAAATTCGTAACATATCACACAAATTGTAAATCGTGACATATCATATGAAATGGATGATGGACATCTGAAAATTAATAAATACCAGTGTCTCGGATTTACAAAAAGAATAATACGAAATGATCTAAGACCAGGTTGCCATCCCAGGCGGTGTGAAAGGAAGACCCGGGAAATTGTTAAAGACTCCAGCCACCGAAGCCATAGACCAGGGATGGGCAACTTTGATGGGGATGGGGGCCACAAAAAATTGGAACTCATCATGAGGGGCTGCAGTTGCTTGCTGGTCTGGGTACCCACATCCATAGCCGTGGGCTAATTGACTAACTATCGGTGCCTGACATAACAAGAAAAAAACTGCACAACCAAATTTCTAAATTGCACCTGTTCTATTATTCTAACTCGCAACAGTAAGCCGAGACCTCGATTGAGTTCCCTCCACCCAAAATAAAAAAAATAAAAAGTGAATTGCGACACTGGAGCGATACCGGAGTAACAAGTCTGACACCAAATGCTCCTTCTATCCCTAAGTTTTAAAACTACTAAATGTCTGACAAAATGGCTACACAGACTATCTGCATTGACCCTTCTATTTTATTTTTGCACTTACTCCATGCACACTCATTCACTCACTCACTCACTCACTCACTCACTCACTCACTCACTCACTCACTCACTCACTCACTCACTCACTCACTCACTCACTCACTCACTCACACTTCAACACACACACACATACATACACACACATACAATCATCATATACTGTATGCTGCTGCTACTCTGTTTATCATATACTATATCCTGATGACTAGTCACATCTGGCCCTACCACTACTTATCTGGCCCTACCACTCCAGTATTCCTGCACATTGTATATATGGTCCTGGCACTGACCCTGGAACTGACCCTTTAAAAAGCTCACTTTACTTTCTCATGTTCTTCGTTTTTGTCCTGCTTTACTTTTTTATATAATACTACTGATATCGATGACTTCATTGTTGGGAAAGCAAGAAAGGCATTTCACTATTCTAGTGCACATGACAATGAACCTTGAAACTCTCTCTCTCTCTCTCGCTCTCTCTCTCTCTCTCTCTCTCTCTCTCTCTCTCTCTCTCTCTCTCTCTCTCTCTCTCTCTCTCTCTCTCTCTCTCTCTCTCTCTCTCTCTTTCTCCCTCTCTACATCCTCATCCTCTTAGCTGAAGTCATTGTCTGGAGTAATTGCTTGTATGGCCAATTTGTTTTTGTCAGCACGGCAGAGATTTTGGCTGGGACCCCCAATAAGCCCCGTAGGGCTCTGGTCAAAAGTTGTGCACTATATAAGGAATAGGGTACCGTTTGGGACACAAATCTATAATTTATGTCTAGTACTTTCCTTTGTCTTAATATTTATGGGGGGGGAAGGGGGTTGAAAAACATTATGAACACCTGCTCTATCCATGACAGAGACTGACCAGGTGAATACAGGTGAAAGACATGATCCCTTATTGATGTCACTTATCAAATCTACTTCGATCAGTGTAGATCAAGGCTGTCAAACTCATTCCACGGAGGTCGTAGTGTCTGCAGGTTTTTGTTTTTTCCTTTCAATTAAGACCTAGACAACCAACTCTATATTAGGAAGGTGTTCTTAATGTATAGTGTATAGTGTCTTAGTATAGTATTAGTGTATAACACACAGAGACAAGGAACCATCTTTTCTACCCTCATCTGTGGTAGTTATACTACTCTGGTAGTGCTACTATTACTTTATTGGTGTCAGAGAAGCCATCTTTGATGTGATCATGGAAATTTGAAGTGAATTGTGATTGTGAGGGATTGCAGCTGGTAGGGCATTGCAGTAAATGGTAAATAGCAGCTGCCAATAGTGACACCTGCTGGGAATGACAGGTACAGTACAATAATAGTTCAAATGCATATTTGGTGTGCAGTGGCGACCCGTCATTCAGGACAGGTGGGGTAGAGCCCCACATGTTTTGAGCCCCACATTTTTAGCAAAAATAAATTAAATATATTAACAAAAGAATTGGGGGCTTGCCTGTTAAGGCATGTTATTTTAGCATTCATACGTGTCACATATCAGTTTGCAAATCATTTAAAAAATATATCATTCAGCTAATAGATCTGCATACACACATGGTCTCCTTTTTGTTTTCTAGAGTAAGGCAGCTCCAAAATGCAGGGGCTTCAGCCTAGCTCAGTGCTTTCTGTGGTGGGGCAAGTCAGCAGAAAATAGGAGCTTTGCGCCGTGATTGTCGCAGTGTTCTGTCACTCACAGGGACAGTACGTCATCGGCAAGTTTAAGTCCTTAGTAAGTGTAGACATCCGACATTTCAGCCCTTTGGGTCCGGCCATAGAGTTATATTACAAGTGTCCTTCCAAGAAGGCTCAAGGTCATTGGCCACAGATACAATGATACAATGTCAACTCACGTTATATGTACAATAGCTCTGATAGTACTGATCATGTCAACATCTTACTTTTAATGTCTTAGTGAGCAGTCATCATCATGAATCAAGACCACAATCTACTGGCAAATCCTTTTTTAATCCTTGTCATATGAAGAGAAATAATGAAGAGAAATTATAGATAAAAGGTGTTCATAAAGATTACCCTACAAGTTGGAAATCGCAAATTCAACAATGGGTCGTTTGGAAGGAATCAGAGGCTAACTGCAAGCATTGCAAAGCAACCACTAACGTTAGCCTGCTATTCAATGGAGTAGTTGTGTGGGTTTTTTCCCCGAGTTCCCACCATTAATCCAGAGAATGCCAGACTTTGATGACAAAATTTGCCCACAAAGGACCGCTGCGCCACCTTCACAAGGTGAGTCCAAAAATGTCTTGTATGCTGCTGCATAAATTATGTAATATGCAAGGGAGATATATATTTATATATATATATATATACTGTAGCTAAGAAAGTAATACGAAGTGCATGATGTGTAGTAAGCTGTTAGTAACCCATGTGCCTCACCCTAATAATTTGGTCTATTGACACCAACGCTGTATTGTAATCACATCGTAAACATTATCTGCTTGTCATCCCCTTATGCCATAGTTTGCATCTCAATTGTCAGTAGAAACCACATTTGTTTAAGCAAGTCAGCCATATCAGCTATGTTTTTTTAAAAGGCAGTAAATGAGGCTGAAATGAACTGTTTCGCTGCCAGACAAGGCGCCGCTGAAAGCCAGGTGTAGAGGTGGTAAGGTGTTGGGACAGCTTTATGTAGGCCATAACAGTTTGTGGGCACCCTTTGTCACTGTTATAGCGCAATTCATGTATTGTTTAGTGTTGTGATGTGTTGTTAGTGGCTTGGCTGGCATGCATCCCACATTGTTTTTTTTGCCCCACCAAGATTCGCCACTACTGGGCTTGTGTAGTTTGTCCAAACCTAGCTACTGTACAAAGTACCTGATACAGTCAGTTAAGGTTTCGCTAGTTCCTCAGTTGAATCGTTAGGCTAGAACAAAAGCCTGCACCGACCATGGCCACCCTCCAGAAATGACATAACATTTTTTTTTAAGTGGTATTTTTTTCCATTTTATTTTGCTTGACATTGACAGACGTCATTGAACCATCAGCAGATACAAACAAAACGAAAGCGTCTTTTTTGGCAATGCAAAGAACAGACAAATACGGTAATCAATGGGTTCAAGGCTTTGATTCTGTCAACCCTTGTCCATTCAAAAGATAAATGACCTATCTTCTCTATGGCTCTGAATGCAGTTAAGGTAAATACACCACGATACTTATTCAACTGGTCCAAACATTGTTTTCAGTCTGAACGTGACCTATCACTTTTATAATGCAATTTCACAGAGGTCTGCTCATGTCAGTTCATCACAGCTCACTTCACTCATTCACTTAGCAAAATCATCAGATGCAATTATAATTACCCATACGTTACCCTATGTTTACCCATATCATCCCGAAATTGTCCTGTGCAATGGTTTCGTCATTCAAGTCAGTGGCTTTCACTTTGTTATATGCGTTTGCTCTGTTAAGACAACACACACCTGTGCCCGGCTGCATTGTGTTGAGCTGGATGGTCTGATACCCTAGAAAAGGGGTGTTTGTCTGTAGGTTATGGTCAAACGGAGGTTCATAGTGTCTCCATGTTGCTGCTGGTTGTAGGGGTTGAGCTGCTTGGAGTTGAGAGTGAGAATGCTCAAAGGGCACAGTGACTGGCTGCTGAAGAGCCCAGTCTATCATTGAGCAGTCAGTTTGACATCTTGCCACCTGTCCAGAAAGTGACTTTTCCATATCCACTCATTGTTCTGCATTTTGTCTTTTTAACGCAGCTCCAAGAAATAACGTTCCATTCCACTTCACTTCAATTTCCATCCAATAAAATGAAACAAACACAACACAATCATTAAAGGTTTGATATCATATTTTGGAGCAATTTGTGCTTGGATCAAAGTGGGCCATTTCCAGACAAAATTAACTCGGCCCTTTGATCGATGTCCAAACAACTCTCTGCAGACAAATGTTCTTTTCAGGCCTGTTTGTTTGCTGGTCAAATGTTCCCATGATAACCCCATGTTCCGATCTTACATTTTGTGGAATTTCCGCATTCCATTCCATGGTGCAAGTGGAAAAGAGCACGTTCCTTTTCCTTTTACCTCTTTCTGGCTTGCAACGGCAAACCCCATCTAGGTGTTTTAAGGCGGAATTATATTGGTTATTCCCCATGTTGATACCCCAAAGGCAAACCACCAACCGCTTTCACTTGTAGCGACACTGCAAATGTCATTGAAGAAGGTTAAGCAATTTAATGACAGTAGCCATCCACATTCGCCACTCCCTTTGTCTGTCCCTCAAGAATCTAGATGTCTGTCTCCTTCAGGCCGTAGCACTCTGTGAGGTCATAGATCTGATAGCAGCTCTGCTCGGCGACGTCGTTGTAAATCCCCATGGAAACCGTGTCTATCTCAGTCCTCGCCAGGGCGGGGGCCGCGACGCCTCCCTTCCCGCCCGGTCCTCCCTTAATCTTATTTGACAGATTGTTCATCTTCTCTTTGAGCTGGAACGATGACTTTTGTAGCGGCGGGAACAGGCTCCACCCTTTAAAACTCAGTGAAGGTCCTTTAGATCCCTTGTAGTAGTGCGAGCTCCCGCACGACTCGTGGTTGAGGGTGTACTCCGGTTGGCAGTCTGTCACCCTGGCATTGCTGATACCCATAATATCCATTTCCCTGCCACCTATGCCCTGGTGGTGGGGTCCCTTGACGGCCGTGCGCCAGCGCTGGTTGTAGAAGCGCCGCAGGACCCGGCGGCGGCGGTGGCACTGGCAGCGGAGGAGGCGGGTGAAGGCGCGCTGGAACTCTTTGCTGGAGCACGGGTAGATGACAGGGTTAATGCAGCTGTTGAAGTAGCCCAGCCAGAAGATGACCTTAAAGACCATGTCAGATGGCTTCAGTGCCGGGAAGAAGGAGCCTGGGAGGGGACAGGGGAGAAAGGCGTTAGGATCTGTGATAATGTTTAAGATAACTTGTGCGCTAGGCATTTTCATCTCTCTTCATTTATAAACTTGGACTTTTTGTGTGTAAGACAAGAATTGGCCTGACATGAGACATCTAGCTGGTTTTTCTATGCATCGCCAAGACCGAACGGCAGCTTCTTCGGGTAAGGTTAAGTGGGAGGTGTGTGTTTCTCTGTTAACAACAGCTGGTGCGCAATCTCTAATGTTAAGAAAGTCTCTAGGTTTTGCTCACTTGAGTTAGAATACCTCATAATAAGCTGCAGACCAAACGATTTACCTTTTGAGTTTTCATCTATATTTTTCGTAGCTGTCTATTTACTACCTCAAACCGATATTGGCACTAGGACTGCACTCAACAAGCTGTATAGGGCCATAAACAGCTGTATAGGGCCAGTGATTTTAATGCAGGGAATCTGAAAAACTGTTTTACTTAATTTTCCCCACCATGTCACCTGTGCTACTCGAGGGGAAATGCTCTAGATTACCTTTATTCCACACACAGAAATGCATACAAAGCTCTCCATCGTCCTCCATTTGGCAAATCTGACCATAACTCTATCCTCCTGATTTCTGCTTACAATGAAGTGGATGCTAAGCTGGAAGACTGTTTAGCAAGCACAGAGTGGAATATGTTCCGGGATTAAACAGTTTACCACATAAATCACTGACTTCATTAATAAGTGCATCGACAACGTCGTCCCCCATAGTGACCGTACGTACGTACATATCCCAAGCAGAAGCCATGGCTTACAGGCAAAATCCACACTGAGCTAAAGGCTAGAGCTGCCACTTTCAAGGACCAGGACACTAATCCGTATGCTTATAAGGAATCCCACTACAACCTCTGACAAAATGACAGAGGTTGTAGTTGTCAAAGAGACAAAATGTCAATACAGAACTAAGATCGAATCCTACTACGCCGGTTCTGATGCTTGTCAGATGTGGCAGGGGTTGCAAACTATCTACAGATTACCGGGAGTAAACTCAGAGCATGTGCTGACCAGCTGGCAAGTGTCTTCACTGACATTTTCAACCTCTTCCTGACCCAGTCTGTAATGCCTACATGTTTCAAGCAGACCAACATAGTCCTGTGCCCAAGAACGCCAAGGGAACCTGTCTAAATTACTGAAGGCCTGTAGCACTCACATCTGTAGCCATGAAATGCTTTGAAAGCCTGGCCATGGCCCACATCAACACCATCATCCCAGACACCATGGACCTACTCCAATTTGCATACAGCCCCAACAGATCCAAAGATGACTCCATCTTTATTGCACTCCTCACTGCCCTTTCCAACCTGGACAAGAGGAACGCCTACATGAGAAAGCTGTTCATTGACTATAGCTCAGCGTATTGCCCTCCAAGCTCATCGCTAAGCTCAGGAAACTGGGAATGAACACCTCCCTCTGCAACTTGATCCTAGACTTCCTGACGGGCTGCTCCCAGGTGGTGAAGGTGAGCAACAACACATCCACCACGCTGACCCTAAAAATGGGGGCCCCTCAGGAGTGCCTACAGAGTCCCCCTTTACTCCCTATTTACCCACAAATGCGTGGCCGCGCACGACTCCAACACCATCATTGAGTTTGCTGATGACACAATGGTGGTTGGCATGATCACCGGCGGTGATGAGACAGTCTATATGGAGGAGGTCAGTGACCTGGCAGTGTGGTGCCAGGACAAAAACGTCTTCCTCAAAGTCACAGGAAACGGCGGGCCGAGGACGCCCCCATTCACATCGACAGGGCTGTAGCGGAGTGGATCACGAGCTTCAAGTTCCTCAGTGTCCACATCGCTAAGGAATTATCATGTTTCCACACACACCAACACAGTCGAGAATAATCAAATAAAATCGTATTTGTCACATGAGCCCGGATACAACAGGTTTAGACCGTACAGTGAAATGCCTACTTACAAGCCCTTAACAAACAATGCAGTTTTAAGAAAGTAATTACGAAATAAGCTCAAGTAAAATAAAGTAACACAATAAATAACAATAACGAGGTTACAGTTTTTCAGGGGGTACCAGTAACGATTCAATGTGTGGGGGTACAGGTTAGTCAATGTAATTGAGGTAATATGTACAGTGGCTAGGCATATATAATAAACAGCGAGTAGCAGCAGAGTGAAAAAAGGGGGTCAATGCAAATAGTCCAGGTAGCCATTAGATTAATTGTTCAGCAGTCTTATGGCTTGGGAGTAGAAGCTGTTAAGGAGACTTTTGGACCTATACTTGGCGTTCTAGTACCACTTGCCATGAAGTAGTAGAGAAAAAAGTTTATGACTTGGGTGGCTGGAGTCTTTGACAAACTTGAGGGGCCTTCCTCTGACACCGCCTGGTAAAGAGGTCCTGGATGACAGGAAGCTTGGCCCAGTGATGTACTGGGCCGTACGTGCTGTAGTCAATGAATAGCATTCTCACATAGGTGTTTCTTTTGTCCAGGTTGGAAAGGGCAGTGTGGAGTTGAATAGAGATTGCATCATCTGTGGATTTGTTGGGGCGGTATGCAAATTGGAGTGGGTCTAGGTTTTCTGGGATGACGGTGCTGATGTGATGCATGAGCGGCCTCTCAAAGCAGTTCATGACTACAGACATGAGCGCTACCGGTCGGTAGTCATTTAGGTAGATTAACTTAGTGTTCATGGGCACAGGGAAAATGGTGGTCTGCTTGAAACATGTAGGTATTACAGACGAGGTCAGGGAGAGGTTGAAAATGTCTGTGAAGACACTTGCCAGTTGGTCCGGGTATGCTCTGAGTACACGCCCCATGACCTCTTTAAAGGTCTTACTAACAATGGCTACAGAGAGCGTGATCACACAGTTGTCTGGAACAGCTGGTGCTGTCATGCATGCTTCAATGTTGCTTGCCTCGAAGCTAGCATAGAAGCTTGTCTGGTCGGCTCGTGTCACTGGGCAGCTTGCGGCTGGGTTTCCCTTTGTAATCCATAATAGTTTGCAAGACCTGCCACATCCGACATGCATCAGAGCCAGTGTAGTAGGATTCAATCTTAGTCCTGTATTGATGCTTTGCCTGTTTGATGGTTTGTCAGAGGGCATAGCAAAATCTCTTATAGGCGTCTGGATTAGTGTACTGCTCCTTGAAAGTGGCAGGTCTAGCCTTTAGCTCGGTGCAGATGTTGCCTGTAATCCATGGCTTCTGCTTGGCATATTGTCACTGTGGGGATTACGTTATCTATGCACTTATTGATGAAGCCGGATAAATCCCACCATTGGATAAATCCCGGAACATATTCCAGTCTGTGCTAGCAAAACAGTCCTGTTGGATCCGTGTCATCTGACCACTTCCGTATTGGGCGAGTCACTGGTACTTCCTGCTTTAGTTTTTCCTTCTAAGCATGAATCAGAAGGATAGAATTATGGTCAGATTTGCCAAATAGTGGGGGAGCTTTGTACTCATCTCTGTGTGTGGAGTCAAGGTGGTCTAGATTTTTTTCCTCTGGTTGCACATGTAACATGCTGGTAGAAATGAAGTAAAACAGATTGACGTTTTCCTGCATTAAAGTCCCCGGTTACTAGGAATGCCGCTTCTGGAGCTGCATTTTCTTGTTTACTTTTGGCCTTATACAGCTTGTTGACTGCGGTCTTGGTGCCAGCATCGGTTTGTGGGGGTAAATGGACAGCTACGAAGAATATAAATGAAAACTCTCTTGGTAGTGATGTTTCAGTGGAGAGGAATGCTTTGTACAGCCCCCACATCCCTAATCTCATCTCATCCCCGCCACGGTGTTGACCGGCCCTCCTTTCCCTCATCTCTCCTTGCCCTGGCTTGAGCCCTCTCCCTAGGGACCTGTGGGCAGTTTAGTTTAGATTGGAGCTGACGTGGCACACATGGACACACAGACGTTTGTTTTTACTATCCTTGTGGGGAACAAACAATTGATTCCCATTCAAAGTCCAATTTTCCCTAACCCCTAACCCTGAACCAAACTCTAACGCTTAACCTTAACGGGAAATTTCACAATATTTTATTTCATATTCGTCATCTCCAGCACCACCCCAACATCAACATATGTGAAAATGGCTCTTTTCTATGTTTTGTACTAAAAAATATAGAGTAAGATAAGTGTTTACAACGACATCATCAACCAATTAGTAGGCAATTAATTAGTAGGCAATGCCTACTCACAATTGGTTAAAATTTCATAAGACAAACCGATGTCATTGGAAACACTTGTCTCCCTCTATCTTATTTTACTACAAAACATAGAAACGCCCCATTTTAACATATGTTGATGTTGCGGGGGTTAAAATGTACTTTAAACCTTAACACCAAACCCCTAACCTTAAATCCAAACTCTAAACCTAACCCCTAACCCTAGTTCTAACCCTAACCAGGGGTGAAAGTTGAATTAATTTTTTCGCGGAATGGGACTGTCTATATGTGCACACTCTTGCATGTTTTTTTATACACCAAATCATATAATTTCATATAGAATCCCTATTAATTCAAAAGTATCTCTGTGGGCCTAGTCAACATGTATTGCATGTTATTGTGGCATAAACACCACCAGTCATGGTTTCATATGATTGTCAAATAATCGCTTCAAATGGCTCCTTTTCTAGGCTACCCACGCACGTTCATCCACTCGCAACATATTACCAGCCTCATAAACAGTGGTCAATGGAAAGAGACATCTGCAACACAAAACACCAAGAAGTTTAATGACATTTGGCGATTGTCATTAGGCCAAAAATCTACAAGTCCACTGCTGTCCGCGCACACCTTGGTGTCGGCCACTCGTCCCTGCCTTTGGCGAAATTTCAGTGTTCTCGTCAAACAACGTTCCAAGTACATTGGCGTAATAGCCCACAATTTTCTTGTCATTTTGATTTAATTATTGTGACCTTACAGTGAAATGCTTACTTACGAGCCCCTAACCAACAACGCCGTTTAAAAAAATACGGATAAGAATCAGAAAAATAAGTAACTAAGTAATTAAAGAGCAGCAGTAAAATTACAATAGCGAGACTATATACAGGGGGGTACCAGTACAGAGTCAATGTGCAGGGGCACCGGTTAGTTGAGGTAATATGTACACGTAGGTAGAGTTATTAAAGTCACTTTGCATAGATGATAACAACAGAGAGCAGCAGCGGTGTAAAAGAGAGGGGGGGAGTCAATGCAAATAGTCTGGGTGGCCATTTGATTAGAAGTTCAGGAGTCTTATGGCTTGGGGGCAGATGCTGTTTTGAAGCCTCTTGGACCTAGACTTGGTGGTCCGGTACCACTTGCCGTGCCGTAGCAGAGAGAACAGTCTATGACTAGGGTGGCTTGAGTCTTTGACTATTTTTAGGGCCATCCTCTGACACCTCCTGGTATATAGGTCCTGGATGGCAGGAAGCTTGGCCCCAGTGATGTAGTGGGATGTTCGCACGTCCCTCTGTAAGTGCCTTGGGGTCGGAAGCCGAGCAGTTGCCATACCAGGCAGTGATGCAACCAGTTAGCATGCTCTCGTTGAACCTTTTGAGGATCTGAGGACCCATGCCAAATCTTTTCAGTCTACTGATGGGGAATAGGTTTCGTCGTGCCCTCTTCACGACTGTCTTGGTGTGCTTGGACCATGTTAGTTTGTTGGTGATGTGGACACCAAGGAACTTGAAGCTCTCAACCTGCTCCCCTGCAGCCCCGTCGATGAGAATGGGGGCATGTTCGGTCCTCCTTTTCCTGTAGTCCACAATCATCTCCTTTGTCTTGATCATGCTGAGGAATAGGCTGTTGTCATGGCTCCACACGGCCATGTCTCTGACCTCCTCCCTATAGGCTGTCTCGTTGTTTGGAGTTGAATAGAGATTGCATCATCTGTGGAGCTGTTGGGGCGGTATGCAGATTGGAGTGGGTCTAGGGTTTCTGGGATAATGGTGTTGATATGAGCCATGACCAGCCTTTCAAAGCACTTCATGGCTACAGATGTGAGTGCTACGGGTCGGTAGTCATTTACGCAGGTTACCTTAGTGTTCTTGGGCACATGCACTATGGTAGTCTGCTTGAAAACATGTTGGTATTACAGACTCAGACAGGGAGAGGCTGAACATGTCTGTGGAGACACTTGCCAGTTGGTCAGCACATGCTCGCAGTACACATCCTGGTAATCCATCTGGTCCTGCGGCTTTGTGAATTTTGACCTGTTTTAAAGGTCTTACTCATATTGGCTGCGAAGAGCGTGATCACACAGTCTTCCGCAACAGCTGGTGCTTTGATGTATGTTTCAGTGTTATTTGCCTCGAAGCGAGCATATAAGTAGTTTAGCTCGTCTGGTAGGCTTGTGTCACTGTACAGCTCTCGGATGTGATTCCTTTGTGGTCTGGTTTGCAATGTTTGCAAGCCCTGCCACATTCAACGAGCATCAGAGCCGGTGTAGTACATTTCGATCTTAGTCCTGTATAGAAGCTTTGCCTGTTTGATGTTTTGTCCGAGGGCATAGCGGGATTTCTTATAAGCTTCCGGGATAGAGTCCCGCTCCTTTAAAGTGACAGCTCTAGCCTTTAGCTCAGTGCACATGTTGCCTGTAATCCATGGCTTCTGGTTGGGATATGTACAGTATGTGTGGTCACTGTGGGGACGACGTCATCAATGCACTTATTGATGAAGCCAATGACTTGATGTGGTGTACTCCACAATGCAATCGGAAGAATCCCGGAACATATTCCAGTCTGTGCTATCAAAACAGTCTGTAGCTTAGCATCTGCTTCATCTGACCATTTTGTTTATTGATCTTGTCACTGAAGCTTGTCTGGTCGGCTCGTGTCACTGGGCAGCTTGCGGCTGGGTTTCCCTTTGTAATCCATAATAGTTTGCAAGACCTGCCACATCCGACATGCATCAGAGCCAGTGTAGTAGGATTCAATCTTAGTCCTGTATTGATGCTTTGCCTCTTTGATGGTTTGTCAGAGGGCATAGCAAAATCTCTTATAGGCATCTGGATTAGTGTACTGCTCCTTGAAAGTGGCAGTTCTAGCCTTTAGCTCGGTGCAGATGTTGCCTGTAATCCATGGCTTCTGGTTGGGATATGTACAGTATGTGTGGTCACTGTGGGGACGACGTCATCAATGCACTTATTGATGAAGCCAATGACTTGATGTGGTGTACTCCACAATGCAATCGGAAGAATCCCGGAACATATTCCAGTCTGTGCTATCAAAACAGTCTGTAGCTTAGCATCTGCTTCATCTGACCATTTTGTTTATTGATCTTGTCACTGGTGCTTCCTGCTTAAATTTTTGCTTGTAAGCAGTGTCATGACGTTGGCCTGGGGGTAGGTTTATGACAGTCATAAATTCCTCTTCCCCAATTTTTCCTCTCTCTACCTTACTGGTGTTACATTTGCAAAACCCTTGGTTAACATAGAGATTCTGTGAACATCAGAAGGTGGGGGAAATGAACTATATTCTGGTAATCCGACCATATGCGGTGGTACTTAATGAATATTGCTCTACACTTCCGGCGCCGACAGAGATGGCCGCCTCGTTTCGCGTTCCTAGGAAACTATGCAGTTTTTTGTTTTTTTTACGTGTTATTTCTTACATTAGTACCCCAGGTCATCTTAGGTTTCATTACATACAGTCGAGAAGAACTACTGAACATAAGATCAGCGTCAACTCACCATCAGTACGACCAAGAATATGTTTTTCGCGACGCGGATCCTGTGTTCTGCCTTACAAACAGGACAATGGAGTGGATTCCATGCAGCGACCACAAGCATTTCGCTACACTCGCATTAACATCTGCTAACCATGTGTATGTGACAAATAAAATTTGATTTGATTTGGTTTATATGATGTCAGTTCGGTTGTCATCTGAGACATTCTCATCAATGATAAGATGACAAACTCTACAGTGGAAAGTCTACACATCAGAGTTATCGGATTCACATGGAATTGTTGTTCAATTTAAATGTTTGAATATGAAATTATTCGTGATGGGATGAAATGTGATTTTAGCTTCTAAAATGTGAGATTTGGGTTTTCATAAGATAGGGCTCTGCTCAATCAGTGGCCCGGCCCTGTGAAGGGACATGGGCTATAAAACTGTTCAAACACGCCCTCCTCTCCCTTCCTATATAAAGCCTTGACGACAATATAACCTCCTGTTCTGAGATAATAACTACAGAATGAAGCCAACATCAGCGTGAGCTTTGTTTGCGAATGGTATGAACTTTGAACTCTTATTCACTACAGAAGTGATACCTCCTAGCCGTTGAGTTAGCAACAGCAGCAGCAAACGCAGTTTAGGAAGGAACAGACAGAGTATCCTGTCTACCACACAACGACGTTACTGCAACGTATCCAATTGACAACCAGAGACATTCTTCAAAGGACTCGATTGGGCAACACAGCCTTCCATCTACCACCAACCTACCGAAGCGCAGCTCAGAGTAAATATTTATTGCATTTTCCTTTTCCAAATGGGCGGTAATTTATAATGCATAAGAAACTGTATTTACGATAGCACAGCTTCGCCTTTTATTCCTCAGTCTTCCCGCTCTTTCACTCAAACCCAGACCCTTTTCTTTTGTGTAACCAGCTGTCATATCAGTTCCGCCCACTAGAGACGTTTTCCTTTATGATGTTATTTGTAATCAAGTTATGATTTAATTATGCGTATGTGTAATTCTGTGTGATTAGTCAGGTATTTAGTAAATAAATGATTAAACCCAATTTGTATTGCTGATTCAAATTGTTAGCCACGGTTCGTGCAGATAACCAAGAATTTGCAACTTTCAGATGAGACTGAATTAAGATGACGATTAATATTGACTGCTATTGATGTAAAATATTACTAGGTCTTTAAGAGTTTATTCAGAAGATAACAGCTCTATAAATATTATTTTGTGGTGCCCGACTCTCTAGTTAATTACATTTACATGATTAGCTCAATCAGGTAATATTAATTACGGATAAATTATTTTATAGAATAGCATGTCATATCACTTAATCCGGCATAGCCAAAGACACGACAGCAGGAATCAGGAGGATAGAATTATAGTCAGATTTGCCAAATGAAGGGTGAGGGAAAGCTTTGTATGCATCTCTGTGTGTGGAGTAAAGGTGGTCCAGAGTGTTTTTTCCCTCTGGTTGCACATTTAACATGTTGATAGAAATTTGGTAAAATGGATTTCAATGTCCCTGCATTAAAGTCCCTGGCTACTAGGAGTGCCGCCTCTGGGTGGGCGTTTTCCTATTTGCTTATGGCAGAATACAGCTCATTCAATGCTGTCTTAAATGCCAGCCTCAGTCTGCGGTGGAATGTAAAACAGCTACGAAAAATACAGATGAAAACTCTCTAGGTAGATAGTGTGATCTACAGCTTATCATGAGATACTCTACCTCAGGCAAGCAATAGCTCGAGATTTCCTTAGATATCGTGCACCAGCTGTTATTTACAAAAATACATAGTCCGCCACCCCTTGTCTTATCAGAAGCCACTGTTCTATCTTGCCGGTACCGCATATAATCAGCCCATTGTATGTTGATATTGTCGTCGTTCAGCCACGACTCTGTGAAGCATAACATATTACAGTTTTGAATGTCCCGTTGGTAGTTTAATATTCCGTGTAGGTCATCGATTTTATTCTCCAAAGATTGTGCATTTGCTAGCAGAATGGAAGGAAGTGGGGGTTTATTCGATCGCCTACGAATTCTCAGAAGGCACCCGCTCTCTGGCCCCTTTTTCTCCGCCTCCTCTTCACGCAAATCATGGGGATCTGGGCCTGTTCCCCAGAAAGCAGTATATCATTTGCTTCCTACTCGTCAGACTCGTTCAAGGACAAAAAAAGATTCTGCAAATCCATGGTGAGTTATCGCAGTCCTGATGTCCAGACGTTCTTTTCGGTTATAAGTAGCAGCAACATTATGTACAAAATAAGTTAAAAAATAAGTTACAAACATCGCATATAAACAAACAAATAAACACAATCGGTTGGGGACACGTAAGACGTCAGCCTTCCTCTCCGGCGCTGTTGTTAAATTGTGTTTTACCGGTACAGCATACCCACACTATTTATTTTGCTGGGATGCTGTACCGGACCATACCGCCTTACTTTTACCCCTGACCCTAACCCTAAATATAACCCTAAATCTAACCCCTAAGCCTAAAATAGCCTTTTTACTTGTGGGGACAGGTGAAATGTTGTCCAAATGTTACTTGTTTTACTATCCTCATGAGGAAAACACACACACACCCTCAGACACGTGAGAAATTGTCAGAGTTACTCCGGCTTCACAGGCACAATATCAGTAGCAAAGCTATAAATAACGAAAGAGAGGGACACTTGCAAGTGGAGAGGAAGGGAGGTAGCACAGTGAGGGAGGAGAGAAGAGGTTATTATCACCCATCGTCTTCCACTGGAGTAGCTTTAACAACCTGACATAGGGTCACAACAGGCACCGTCTCTTGGCCAGCATGGCGGTAATTTGTGGGTAATCAGGCCTCTGAGATGAAAGCGCGTTCCTTTGGACAAGATGGGTGTGTGTGTGTGTGTGTGTGTGTGTGCAATGGGTAATTGGTGTGTTTGCATGTGCTTGTGTGTAATGGGTAATTGGTGAGCTAGTGTTGCTCTGAGGAATCCACCACCACCAAGCAGGATGTTTGGGGCATTACTGAACATAAATATTCCTTTAAAGAACCAGAAGACCCCCTGTGACCCCCTGTGTGGGATCTGACTGATGACACCATTATAGACTACTGTACTGTTGTTGGATGTATGAGGCCCATTAGGCTACTACTGTACTGTTGTTAGAGAGGGCCCTACAAGGGGCCCCACAGGAAGCCACGGTATCATTAGGTGGGTGATGTAGACAGAGTGAAAGTAACTGGTGGTTCATTGTTTGAGGCGTGCTGTGTTTTTCCTCGTTGTTAGTGTTGTGTACTTTATGTAGAAGGCTGATGATGAAACAAAGATACAATTATCAGTGTGTTGTATACAGTACATCCTCTTTTCTGCCGTTTTGGGGAAATATACAATAGTTCGAAGACTATTCCAAATCTTTCAAATCTATTACTTGCTGTTATTGAGCTTGCCTGGTGCAATGGAACCAATGAAAAAAACCCTAAAGTGTGCCCATCTGGCACTCCAGGCAGATTCAAGAGAACGTTCAACGTATTTGAAAAGATTTCAGACCCAGGTCTGTTGTGTATACAGTACACACAGATGCATTATTCACATTCGCATGCACACACTATTAACTTTGCCGCAGGGGGTATGTATCATCTAAACAACGCTATACCCTCCTTCCCCTAGTCTGCCCTCAACTGCCCAGTTTGAGATTGGCTTTCATCTGGTGTGGAGCTAGGAATCGTGTTTCAAGAATGAGTCACGCCAATTTACATCTGCCAGAAGGAGAGCTTCATGTCCTTTTGGTCCTGTTCTTCCCAAAGGCTTCACTGCTAACTAGTTCAACAACAACAACACAGCATTAAAATGAACTATCAGACACAACGCATCATGGAAAAAGTAGTTGTGTATTGATTCTAATTGGCAAAATGACAACTGTGAGCGATGACTTCCGATTATAGTCACAAGTCATATGCTGCTTAGGAAGTGCCTGAGTTGAATTGGCTTGTTGCCTTGACACATCGCTGCTGTTGCCATGGCCACATCAGCAGCGGGAGATAATTAACTACTTTATAGTACTTTAGCTGCTTTTAGGAGATGGTGGAGTCTCTTTTATGTGGAGCTTCTCTGTCGATAAGATGTTTTGTTTTAGTCTTTTGTGAGGATATGGTTTTGAAAAGTTCAATCGTGACTGTTTAAAAGAAATCACAGAGTCCCAGCCCTACAGTGCCTTCAGAAAGTAGTCATACTCCTTGACTTATTGCACATTTTGTCTTTCAATCTGAATTAAAAAATGGATTAAATATTATATATTTTTTGCCCATCTACACACAATACTCCATAATGACCAAGTGAAAGCGCATTTATTGAAAATGAAATACAGAAAGATCTCATTTGCATAAGTATTCACACCCCTGAGTCAATACATATTAGAATCCGCTTTGGCAGAGCTTTGCACACCTGGATTGTAGAAAATCTGGTTTCTAGGTATGTCCAAACTTTTGACTGGTATTTTACCTCAACTGGTACAGTGTGCCATCCAGCCCTGGAGTTTCCCTGGACTTGGAGGCTTTAATTGCATCTAGAAGTTCCTCATCTGTAATTAGGCATCAGTGAGTCTTTCTGTATAGCTGTTAATTTTTCACTCTTCATTTAAAAGAAAATCCTTTCAATTAACTTCAGTTAGTGGAGATGGAGGAACTTAAATAAAAAAATATGCTTAAAGTAAGTTGCTTCCTCTTTCAAAATATAGTTTGTGAATCATAAATGACTCATTTATGTCATTTGTCAATTATTTCAAAGATTTTTCAAGCTCTGTCAAGTTGGTTAGTGATCATTGCTAGACAGCCATTTTCAAGCTTTGAAATAGATTTTCAAGCCCATCTAAGTCAAAACTGTAACTAGGCCACTCAGGAACATTCAAAGTCGTCTTGGTAAGCAACTCCAGTGTATATTTGGCCTTGTGTTTTAGGTTATTGTCCTGCTGAAATGTGAATTTGAATGTACTTTATTGCCTTATTGCAAAAAGGATGCATGTTTTGGAATACTTTTATTCTGTACAGGCTTCCTTCTTTTCAATCTGTCATTTAGTGTTGTGGAGTAACTACAATGTTGTTGATCTGTCCTCCATTTTCTCCTATCATAGCCATTAATATGTAACTGTTTTAAAATCATTTTGTAATCCCTGAGCGGTTTTCCTTCCTCCAACAGAGTTAGGAAGAATGCCTGTATCTTTGTAGTGACTGGGTGTATTGATACACCATCCAAAGTGTATTTAATAACTTCACTATGTTCAAAGGGATGTATTCAATGTCTGCTTTTTATTTATTTTTTACCCATCTACGAATAGGCGCCTTCCTTTGCTAGGCATTGGATAACCTCCCTGGTCTTTGTGGTTGAATCTGTATATGAAATTCACTGCTCAACTGATGGACCTTACAGATAATTGTATGTGTTGGGGTACAGAGATGAGGTAGTCATTCAAAAAATCATGTTCAACACTGTTATTGCACACAGAGTGAGTCCATGCAATTTATCTAACTTGTTAAGCAAATGTTTACAACTGAATTTATTTAAGCTTGCCACAACAAAGGGGTTGTATACTTACTGACTCAAGACATTTCTGAAAATATAATTCCACCTGGACATTATGGGGTAAAATGTGTCGGACAGTGACAAAAGTAATCGCAGTTGAATCCATTTTAAATTCAAGGCAGTAACACAGCAAAATGCAGAAAAAGTCAAGGGTGTGAATACTTTCTGAAGGCACTGTATACATCAATTAAAGCGACAAGTTGAATGCTTTGAAAAATGCAGGTTGTGAGGAGCTGATGACGTCTTAGCGGTAATATTCCTACTTCCAGGAGAATCTCTGTAACACTTAGAGCCAGCAGATATAATGCGTTATGATACAGTTATAATGCATTGTAAGACTTATAATGGCTCATACAGTACATGCGTATAAAAAGTTATAAAGCATTATAACAGCAGGCTTTAAGTTAAGTGTTACCGGATACTACTCTGCAAGTCAGCCATTTCTAATATGCAAATGAGCTGCCTGTCAATCAACTGTGGTGTAGTGTTGGGGGAGAGGATTACTTCATTGAAGACGACACTCAAAGTAAAGGTCATTGTTCTATGAATCCATGCTTTGTAATTGAAACCTTGAGTGGAGAGGGCTACAAAGGACTGTGCAGTGTTGTGTGAGTGTTGTGCAAGCTTTGACAGGCGCCACTCACTAGGGGTGAGTCACATACAGGTCTGGCTGATGGAGCTGGCTGGGCCATATGATACTTAGATACTTTGAATACAACATTGTTGTTTTTTTAGGGGGTTGATCAGCTTTAATATTGCAGATAGACTGTAGCTTCCATCAATATAATTGTCTGCATCACTTCCAATCCCCAATATATTTTTTTGCAAATATACATACATACACATACATACACATACATATATACATACATATATAAATAAATACATTTAAACATACATTCATACATATAAATACATATATAGTACATACATATATTTACATATCTTTAAAAAATATATATTTCCTTTATTACCCTCCAACCCTAATGAACAACAATGCTTAAGACATGCATTTCCAGCTTATACATACTATATACATTTTATGGATAAAGTCTATTTTATAATAGTTCTACTTTGTTTGTTTTTCACACCTTTCCTTCCTCTACCCTCAACCTCTCCCATTCTATTTCTGATGTCCATCCAGTTTGATTTCTGTTTGCCATATCTTTCAAACTGTGCTCTTTCAAAAAAGTTCTGAACCTATATACGTTTTACGAGCACAGTATGTTTTACATTACTTATCTTGTTGTTATTAGTCCCACCCTTCAGCTCCATTCAACCCCTCCCATCTATCTCTTAACACCATCCATATTGGATTTCTATTTGCCATATATTTTTTCAACTGTGCTGTGATGTTTCGCAAACGTTCTGAACCTTTCTATTCTCATTTCTCTAGAGAATGTCAATTGAAAATATTTAATTTTGTTAAAAGTATTCCTATATTATTGATCGATTGACTATGACTTTTCAGAAAGCCCAGTAGTGCTATCTACAGAGTTAGCTCCAGGTAAATGTTGTAATTCTTCAGCCATTCCTGGACCTGTGACCAAAAACAAGCTACATATGGACAGTACCAAAACAAATGATCAAATGATTCTGCCTTTTCGCAGCAAAATCTGTTGTATCCCCATATAAATGACATTCTATTGGTTGTAAGAATATTGTACAACAATTTAAATTGAGTTTAAATAGTTGAATCCGGCGTCGTTTTGCATATCAGTTCATACACCATGTGCCAGAGGGAGATGTTTAGTCCCAGGGTCCTTAGATATGGTGCTGAACGCTGAGATGTAGTCAATGCAGAGAATTCTCACATAGGTGTTCCTTTTGTCCAGGTGGCAAAGGGCAATGTGGAGTGCAATAGAGATTGATTCATCTGTGGATCTGTTGGGGCGGTATGCAAATTGGAGTGGGTCTAGGGTTACTGGGATAATGGTGTCGATGTGGGCCATGACCAGCCTTTCAAAGCACTTCATGGCTACAGATGTGAGTGCTACGGGTAGGTAGTCATTTAGCTAGGTTACCTTAGTGTTCTTTGGCACAGGGACTGTGGTGGTCTGCTTGAAACATGTTGGTATTACAGACTCAGACAGGGAGAGGTTGAAAATGTCAGTGAAGACACTTGCCAGTTGGTCAGCGCATGCTGGATTACACGTCCTGTTAATGCGTCTGGCCCTGCGGCCTTGTGAATGTTGACCTGTTTAATACATTTTCAAATTTTCAACATAACTGTGAACTCTCCTCAAACAATAGCATGATCTTCTTTCACTGTAATAGCTACTGTAAATTGGACAGTGCAGTTAGATTAACAAGAATGTAAGCTTTCTGCCCATATCAGATAGGTCTATGTCCTGGGAAATGTTCTTGTTATCTACAACCTCATGCTAATCACATTAGCCTACGTTAGCTCAACCGTCCCGCGGGGGGGCCGATCCTGTAGAGGTTAAAGGTCTTACTCACATCGGCTACGAAGAGCATGATCACACAGTCGTCCGGACAAAACTCCACCAGTCCTATTTCTGATAGAATTTATGAAGATTATACCTTTTTTTATTACATTTTTTATCAATTAGTATATTGGATTTTAACCACAATATTTGTTGTAGTATTTGTTCTGTCTTTTCTGGTTCCAAATAACGGAAAGTAATAAGTTGTAATCTGAATAAAGGGAAAAAGGCCTTTCTTGAACATAGGGTGAGACATTCTTACTAATTTGCTAGAGAACCAGCTTGGGTTTTAAGTATAACTTTTGTATGACTGAAGCCTTTAGTGAGAGGTTTAATTCTGTAATATTTTATCATTTCTGCCCTCCGAATTCATATTCATTATATAAATAGGCCCATTTAATTTTGTCTGGCTTGCCATTCCAACTAAAATTGAATATTTTTTTCTCACATAATAAAAAAAAAACAGTTTGCTAGTTTTAGGCAAGATCATTAGCAAATAGGTAAACTGGGATATGACTAAAACGTTAATCAGGGTGATTTTTACACACATATAAAGTTATATACCTTTCCATGGTAGCCATGGTAGCCATGATAGCTTATGGTAGCTTATTTATTTTTTCTAACTTTCTATTAAAATGTATTGGAGTGAGATTATTTATTTATTTCTGGATATGTATACCGGGTATATCCACATCACCATCAGACCATTTTATTGGTAAACTACATGGCAATGTAAAAGTTGTATTTTTTTGTGATCCAATACATAATATAGTACACTTCTCATAATTTGGTAATCCAGAGAAGATAGAACAATTAACTAGATCCTCTATGAGGCTGTGGAGGAATCCAAATGTTGTATTTAAAAGAATACATGAATCATCAGCATACAATGATACCTTTGTTTTTAAGCCCTGTATTTCTAAATCCCTTGATATTATTGTTGGATCTGATTTTAATAGCTAACATTTCGATGGCCATAAAAAAATAGATATGCTGATAGTGGACAACCTTGTTTTACTCCTCTTGACAGTTTAAAACTTTATGAGAAATAGCCATTATTTACGATTTTACACCTAGGGTTACTATACATGATTTTAACCCATTTTATAAGATTCTCCAAAATGGAAATGTTGTAGACATTTACACCACCATTCAAAAGATTGGGGTCACTTAGAAATGTCCTTGTTTTCCATAAAAACATGCATGAAATGAGTTGCACAAAATGAATAGGAAATACAGTCAAAATGTTGACAAGGTTATAAATAATGATTTTTAATTGAAATAATAATTGTGTCCTTCAAACTTTGCTTTCGTCAAAGAATCCTCCATTTGCAGCAATTGCAGCCTTGCCGACATTTGGCATTCTATTTGTCAATTTGTTGAGTGATTCTGAAGTGATTTCACCCCATGCTTCCTGAAGCACCTCCCACAATTTGGATTGGCTTGATGGGCACTTCTTACATACCATAAGGTCAAGCTGCTCCCACAACAGCTCAATAGGGTTGAGATCCGGTGACTGTGCTGGCCACTCAATTATAGACAGAATACCAGCTGACTGCATCTTCCCTAAATAGTTATTGCATAGTTTGGAGCTATGCTTTGGGTCATTGTCCTGTTGTAGGTGGAAATTGGCTCCAATTAAGCACCGTCCACAGGGTATGGCATGGCGTTGCAAAATGGAGTGATCGCCTTCCTTCTTCAAGATCCCCTTTACCCTGTACAAATCTCCCACTCTACCAACACCAAAGCACCCCCAGAACTTCACATTTTTTTATTTATTTTATTTTACCTTTATTTAACCAGGTAGGCAAGTTGAGAACAAGTTCTCATTTACAATTGCGACCTGGCCAAGATAAAGCAAAGCAGTTCGACAGATACAACGACACAGAGTTACACATGGAGTAAAACAAACATACAGTCAATAATACAGTATAAACAAGTCTATATACAATGTGAGCAAATGAGGTGAGAAGGGAGGTAAAGGCAAAAAAGGCCATGGTGGCAAAGTAAATACAATATAGCAAGTAAAACACTGGAATGGTAGTTTTGCAATGGAAGAATGTGCAAAGTAGAAATAAAAATAATGGGGTGCAAAGGAGCAAAATAAATAAATAAATAAAAATTAAATACAGTTGGGAAAGAGGTAGTTGTTTGGGCTAAATTATAGGTGGGCTATGTACAGGTGCAGTAATCTGTGAGCTGCTCTGACAGTTGGTGCTTAAAGCTAGTGAGGGAGATAAGTGTTTCCAGTTTCAGAGATTTTTGTAGTTCGTTCCAGTCATTGGCAGCAGAGAACTGGAAGGAGAGGCGGCCAAAGGAAGAATTGGTTTTGGGGGTGACTAGAGAGATATACCTGCTGGAGCGTGTGCTACAGGTGGGAGATGCTATGGTGACCAGCGAGCTGAGATAAGGGGGACTTTACCTAGCAGGGTCTTGTAGATGACATGGAGCCAGTGGGTTTGGCGACGAGTATGAAGCGAGGGCCAGCCAACGAGAGCGTACAGGTCGCAATGGTGGGTAGTATATGGGGCTTTGGTGATAAAACGGATTGCACTGTGATAGACTGCATCCAATTTGTTGAGTAGGGTATTGGAGGCTATTTTGTAAATGACATCGCCAAAGTCGAGGACTGGTAGGATGGTCAGTTTTACAAGGGTATGTTTGGCAGCATGAGTGAAGGATGCTTTGTTGCGAAATAGGAAGCCAATTCTAGATTTAACTTTGCCTCCACCATGCTTGAAAGATGGTGTCAAGAAACACCTTCAGCATCTTAATTTTTTCTGCGTCTCACGAATGTTCTTCTGTGTGATCCGAACACTTCAAACTTTGTCTGTCCATAACACTTTTTTCCAATCTTCCTCTGTCCAGTATCTGTGTTCTTTTGCCCATCTTAACGTTTTCTTTTTATTGGCCAGTCTGAGATATGGCTTTTTCTTTGCAACTCTGCCTAGAAGGCCAGCATCCCGAAGTCGCCTCTTCACTGTTGACGTTGTGACTGGTGTTTTGCAGGTACTATTTAATGAAGCTGCCAGTTGAGGACTTGTGAGGCATCTGTTTCTCAAACTAGACACTCTAGTGTACTTGTCTTCTTGCTCAGTTGTGCACCGGGGCCTCCCTTTCCTCTTTCTATTCTGGTTAGAGCCAGTTTGCCCTGTTCTGGGAAGGGAGTAGTACACAGTGTTGTACGAGATTTTCAGTTTCTTGGAAATTTCTCTGATGGAAAAGCCTTCATTTCTCAGAAAAATAATAGACTGATGAGTTTCAGAAGAAAGTTATTTATTTCTGGTCATTTTGAGCCTGTAATCAAACCCACAAATGCTGATGCTCCAGATACTCAAATAGTCTAAAGAAGGCCAGTTTTATTGCTTCTTTAATCAGGACAACAGTTTTCAGCTGTGCTAACATAATTGAAAAGGGTTTTCTAATGATCAATTAGCATTTTTAAATGATAAACTTGGATGAGCTAACACAACATGCCATTGGAACACAGGAGTGATGGTTGCTGATAATGGGCCTTTGTACACCTATGTAGGTATTCCATAAAAAATCTTACATTTCCAGCTACAATAGTCATGTAGAACATTAACAATGTCTACACTGTATTTCTGCTCAATTTTATATTATTTTAATGGACAAAACATTTGCTTTTCTTTCAAAAACAAGGAAATGTCAAAATGACCCCAAACTTTTGAACGGTAGTGTATATTTAAACTTCAGTCGTACTTTATCAAAAGCTTTTTCAAAGTCAAAGCGGATTTGCTGTACCTATGTTAAGTCACAAAAAAAATTCAGGTATACCTTTCTCTGTCCTAGTTAAAAGTTAAAAGTTATCATCCAACAGGCTTTAGTTACATTTCCAACATCCTCACCCACGTAGTAACTCAGTAAGAGTAATGTATATGCCAATTATCTGATGGTCCAACCGCATTCTATCCCCTATCAACACTTTTTAAAAACGTTTTGTGCCAACGAGAATGACATAAGAAAGAAGTCAAGACGACTACCTTGATTGAGCCTCCTGCCATGTGTTTCTCACTAACTTCCTGTATTTACTTACACCTTCTGTAAGCCTTTATAGGGTATGCATTTTCCAGAGAGCATTACAGGTATAGTTCAACCCCAGATGCAGAAACCAATGTGTCATTTCGTAATTTGGATGAAGGATCCATTTAAGTCTGCCTTAGGTTGTGTTCAAGGTGATAAGATGCTTGGTCCAGACTAATGACTTTGGATGTTCTATAGAGATGTGGCTGAGAAAAGCACAGGAGGACATAGTGGGACACACTCTGATTCAACATTCTCTTTTCACTCTGGCAATAGTGGCCCATTATGAATCGGAGTGAACGGATCAGTGCAACGGAGAAAGGAGTTGATTGCAAAAGTGCTTAGAAGTGCTAAGAAGCATCCTTCTCTGTACAAAAGGACAGATATCCTCTTAAGTGTAACCGTACAAAAAATTGGGCCGTACAAAAAAAATGTACGTAAGAATCATTGTTATTGCGTCTGATAGGCCTACAGCAGGTTGAAAATTGGACCAACATTGATCACTATATATATAGCCAAGGGGGAAGGGTAAAACTATGCTTACAGAGGTCGTCTATTGGTGGACACAACCTGCTAAATTGGACAAGCCCTCACAATCTGTCTTCTTTCAAATAGATGATGAGAGAAACAAATGGCAAAGCCCCTCTCGCTATTGGCCAGTCTTCTCAAGACCTATCAAGAATGTGAAATTAAAAAAAATCCCCTCAAAGATAATATCGGACAGGCCTGTTTTTCCTGAGCTAATTATTTCCTTTGGCAAAGCAGAGCTCCCCTTACCCCCTCCCACCTCTCCCCCACCACGGTTATGGGGATATTCTCAGTGGCATCATGGGAAAAAAGCACAACAACATATTAGTCATGGGGTATGTCCCAAATTGCACCCTATATATCGTACTACGTTTGACCCATATGGCTCTGGACAAAGTAATGCACTATGTTGGAAACGGGTGGTCATTTGGGACAAATCTATACAGTAGTCTCGTTTTGCTTGGAGTCAAAGGCCTCCTTCCTTACAATATCAGTGTCCTCAATAACATTTTGATAGTGGTGTTGAGGCCATCATCAGATGCCTTTGTAACAATCAGAACCGATACGTAACTACAGTTTCAGATTACGTACAACGTGTCTGTTCAGTTTGTCAAATGATTGAGTTTGGATATCTACAGAATATGGTTAGAGTTGTAATTCTAATGTTTCTAATGTGTATCCTTTATCAAGCTTTCTGTCACATTACTGTACACATTGGATACTGAATACAGTATATCACTAGTTTACCTCCTTAAGGTAGAGACATTTGGCCTCAAAATGTCTTGTTTGTTTTGTTCCTCGACTTTAACAGCACACGGCCCCGACGTTGATATTTTCTCAGTTTTAGATTAGACCTATGAACAGCACTGACATTTGGTTTATAGGAAGAAGTCAAATGTTGGGCTGACTGTAATTCCATTATTTTCTCTTGCTGTCAGACTGTCGCAGTTTCTCCACCACATTAACACTGACATTCCTACAGCGATAAGGCTCGTGTATGAAGTGTAAAACGTGATCTCTTTTGAACTGCTCTCTATTCCTAGAATTCGAGAGTCACTCAACATTTGAGTGGTGAGGTGATAACATTTGAAAGACTTTGGTAACTAAGGCTTTTTGTGTGTGTGTGTGTGTGTGTGTGTGTGTGTGTGTGTGTGTGTGTGTGTGTGTGTGTGTGTGTGTGTGTGTGTGTGTGTGTCTATATGCGTGTGCGTGTGCATATGTGTTTGTGTTTGTGTGCGTGTTTGTGTGCGTTTGTGTGCGTGTTTGTGTGCGTGTGCGTTTGTGTGTTCGGACAAATTCTGAAGCTTGTGTTCCAACACAAATAGATGTGTCATGTGGACTGGAGCCACAGAAACATAGTTATGAGCATCATCAGTGTCACATTTCTTTAGCCTAAGATAATGACAATGCCTTCAGTGGTTGCTTATTGTGGATTTATTGTTGCGCCCTTGGTCGCTGCCTTCCTCGCTCTGTGCACTATCAAGAGGTTACCAAGCCATGTTTCTCACTTCAGTCTACCAAGCCATTGCATGCAAAGGATAGCTCAGAGACATGGAGAGGAAAAGCCGAGAGGAAAGGCAGGTTTTGAGAGAGAAGGGGGGAGAGAACAAAAAAATGAGAGGGGTATTGTACGTGTGGAATGGTGCCATCTTTACCTCCTCCCTTCCCCCCCATCCTTTTTCTTCCCCCCATCCTGGCTGTTGGGCGTGTGAGGAAGAGGGGGGGGGAACCCCCCCACTCTAATGAAGTTCAATTACAGCTGTCCTAATGGCAGTGGACCGTTAAGTTCCTGGAGTCAGCGGCCTGAATACCACAATTAGAGTTACCCATCTCTCTTAATAGACTCTCTTTCGTGCCGATGAAATTTAAACATCCTTGTTTAATATTTCACTGTCTAAATAGTGCTCTTGGAATACGTAAACATAAGCACAGTGAAAGAGATATGTAACTTAAAAGTAATTGAATCAGGGTTGGGGAGCTGGGGACTGAGGGACTGGAAGTTGGAGGGCTGGAGGACTGAGAAGCTGGGAGGTTGGAAGGCTGGTGCTGGGGGGCTGGGGGGAGGCACAGCTAGCCTGGCACAAGTAGCAGAGCGTGCTGGTTGGGTCTGAGCCAACAGATGCTATCAGCCAACCAACAGCAAAGTATGCACAATAACATTCCGGGGGATTGTAGGAAATTAAATCTAAGGAACTTAAGTTGATTAGTAGGCATAGCATGTTATGTGTAGGCTTATACAAAACAAGACTGTGGTAGCTTGCTCTATATGAGAAGAATGTTACAAACAATGGTCCATTGACACGGGAATCCCCAATGGTTTTAAACACACTTTTCTGGCTAAACCTAACACCTGTGGTGCGAAAAGGATTTCCCATTAAAAGAAAGCCCTATTGCAAAGTTAGTAGCTGTCCTCTAAAAGATGCCTCCCTCTCTAAACTATATGGTGCCTGACTAAACTCCCCCATTGTTCCAAAAGCAATGCTTGCCAGAATATTGCTATTAGAATTGCCCATCTCTAAAATATTTTGTTGGTCTTGGGGGCACAGTCCATTTGTTCTATTGTTCTGTTGTTAAGAGTTTAGAACTGAGGCCAAAAAATTAAGCGCTGGGTGGAACTGGTTTTCTAATGAAGTGCTTGGAATCATTTTCCTGATACATACTGTAAACAATGGATGAGAAAGGATGATGTATAGAGAGTGTGTGTGTGTGTGTGTGTGTGTGTGTGTGTGTGTGTGTGTGTGTGTGTGTGTGTGTGTGTGTGTGTGTGTGTGTGTGTGTGTGTGTGTGTGTGTGTGTGTGTCAGTGGAGGCTCCGCCTCCGAGGAGGACCATACTCCTCAGTGAATTTCATAAAAATGAAAATGTTAAAACATTTTTAAAGTTTTCCTTTTTAGGTTAAACTATACGAAATATACTCACATCAAATAATTGATGAAAATACACTGCTTTGCAATGAAGGTCTACAGTAGCCTCAACTGCACTCAGTACGGTAGCACCATGGTGTACCCGGAGGACAGCTAGCTTCTGTCCTCTTCTGGGTATATTGACTTAAATTCAAAACCTAGGAGGCTCATGGTTCTCACCCCCTTCCATAGACTTACACAGTAATTATGACAACTTCCGGAGGACATCCTCCAACCTATCAGAGCTCTTGCAGCATGAACTGACATGTTTTCCACCCAATCAAAGGATCAGAGAATGAATGAGATAAAGGCTAGAGCTGCCGCTTTCAAGGGCGGGACTCTAACCCGGAAGCTTAAAAGAAATCCCGCTATGCCCTCCGACGAACCATCAAATAGGCAAAGTATCAATACAGAACTAAGATCGAGTCGTACTACACCGGCTCTGACGCTCGTCGGAGTGACACGAGCCTACCAGACGAGCTAAACTACTTCTATCCTCGCTTCGAGGCAAATAACACTGAAACATGCATGAAAGCACCAGCTGGAAGACTGTGTGATCACGCTCTCCGCAGCCGATGCGAGTAAGATCTTTAGACAAGGCCGCAGGTCCAAACGGATTACCAGAACGTTTACTCAGAGCATGTGCTGACCAACTAGCAAGTGTCTAGTGTCTGTAGCCATGAAGTGCTTTGAAAGGCTGGTCATGGTTCACATCAACACCATTATCCCAGAAACCCTAGACCCACTACAATCTGCATACCGCCCCAACAGATCCACAGATGATGCAGTCTCTATTGTATTGCACTCTACACTGCCCTTGCCCACCCTGACAAAAGGAACACCTATGTGAGAATGCTATTCATTGACTACAGCTCAGCGTTCAACACCATAGTGCCCTCAAAGCTCATCAATATGACGAGGACCCTGGGACTAAACACCTCACTCTGCAACTGGATCCTGGACTTCCTGACGGGCCGCCCCCAGTTGGTAAGGGTAGGTAACAATACATCCGCCATGCTGATCCTCAACATGTGGGCCCCTCAGGGGTGCGTGCTCAGTCCCCTCCTGTACTACCTGTTCACTCATGACTGCACGGACAGGCACAACTCCAACACCGTCATTAAGTTTGCTGTTTACACAACAGTGGTAGGCCTGATCACCGACAACAACGAGACAGCCTATAGGGAGGAGGTCAGAGACATTGCCGTGTGGAGCCAGGACAACAACCTCTCTCTCAGCGTGATCAAGACAAAGGAGATGATTGTGGACTGCAGGAGAAAGAGGACCGAGCACGCCCCCATTCTCATCGACGGGGCTGCAAGGGAGCAGGTTGAGAGCTTCAAGATCCTTGGTGTCCACATCACCAACAAACTAACATGGTCCAAGCACACCATGACGGTCGTGAAGCGGGCACGACAAAACCTATTCCCCCTCAGGAGACGGAAAAGATTTGGCATGGGTCCTCAGATCCTCAAAAGGTTTCTACAACTGCACCATCGAGAGCACTGGTTGCATCACTGCCTGGTATGGAAAACTGCTCGGCCTCCGACCGTAAGGCAATACAGAGGGTAGTGGGAACAGCCCAGTATATCACTGGGGCCAAGCTTCCTGCCATCCAGGACCTCTATACCAGGTGTGTCAGAGGAAGGCCCAAAACATTGTCAAAGACTCCAGCCACCCTAGTCATAGACTGTTCTCCCTGCTACCACACGGCAAGCAGTAACGTAGCACCAGGTCTAGGTCCAAGAGGCTTCTAACAGCTTCTACCCCCAAGCCATAAGACTTCTGTACCGCTAGTCAAATGGCTGCCCAGACTATTTGCATTGCCCCCCCCCCTCACACTGCCCCGCTCTGTTGTCATCTATGCATAGTCACTTTACTTAACTCTACCTACATGTACATACTACCTCAACTAACCTGTGCCCCCGCACATCGACTCTGTACCGTCACCCCGTCATTGTTATTTTTTTACTGCTGCTCTTTAATTACTTGTTACCTTTATCTCTTATTCGTATCCATATTTTTTAACTGCCCTGTCGGTTAGGGGCTTGTAAGTAAGCATTTCACTTTAAGGTCTGAACCTTTCGTATTCGGCGCATGTGACTAATAAGATTTGATTTGATTTGAATCTAGTACTGAAAGAATAAGCTACTGCTAGCTAGCACTGCAGTGCATAACATGTGGTGAGTAGTTGACTCAGAGAGAGAGAAACACAATAGTTGACCAGTTTTGAACACATACATTACATTTCTTCCAAAATAAAGAAGAAGCAAGAGACAGAGAGAGATTTAATCTTTTCTATTTATTTTTCATTTTCAATTTCAATTACTTTGCAAGCTAATGCAGCTAGCTAGTTTAACCTACTCAAAGACCCTGCTCAAACAGAGGGATGCTATATTAGAATTTTCTCAGTCTGCTACGTTTATCTTCCAAAGACAATAGCGGTCATCTCCGTACGTTTACTGTAGGGGCAAAAATAAAAACCTCACAATTCCAGATATAAAAAAAATGTTACTGCCGGCAACCTTCTCATAATAATTATGCACTTGGAGGAAACTTGGCACCATCCCTATGGTGAAGCATGATGGTGGCATCATCATGCTGCAGGGAGGTTTTTCAGCGGCAGGGACTGGGAGACTAGTCAGGATCGAGGGAACGATGAATAGAGAAAAGTATCAAGAGATCCTTGATGAAAACTTGCTCCAGAGCGCTCAGGACCTCAGACTGGGGTGGTTTACTTTCCAACAGGACAACAACCCTAAGCACGCAGCCAAGACAACGTGGAATTTACTTTGGGGAAAAGTCTCTAAATGTCATTGAGTGGCCCAGCCAGAACCCGGACTTTAAACCAGATCGAACATCTCTGGAGAGACTTGAAAATAGCTGGGCAGCGACGCTCCCCATCCAACCTGACAGATTTTGAGAGGATCTGCAGAGAAGAATGGGAGAAACTCCCCAAATACAGGTGTGCCACGCTTGTAGCGTCCTACCGAAGAAGACTTGAGGCTGTAATCGCTGCCAAAGGTGCTTTAACAAAGTGCTGACTAAAGGGTCTGAATACTTATGTAAATGTGATATTTATGTTTTGTGGGGGGGATACATTTGCAAAAATGTTTAAAAACCTGTTTTTGCTATGTCATTATGGGGTATTGTGTGTAGATTGATGAGGGGGAACAACTATTTAATCCATTCTAAAATAAGGCTGTAGCATTACAAAATGTGGAAAAAGTGTGGTCTGAATACTTTCCGAATGCACTGTATATCCATAAAAATTATGCTGGCTAATTCATGATTTTGACTGGCTGAGAAATGCTGCCTGCCTGTCTATCTCGTCCCGACTCCCGACACGTTCATTACTATGGGGCAGCTGGAGATCGAATTTGAATATTGAAGCAGTGTTGCAAATGTAATAGACAGACAACAAGGTTCATACAAATTTCCGACATTGAAAACTAAATGTTAGTCTAAAAGATATGTGAGATAATGTCTACATGCTTTTTATAGTGGAGATCAAATTCATACATTCCCTGGCAGGTCTGATGAGACAATGGATTAAGCAGTCAGATGGAACAGAGTAAATAGGCTTTAGATTTTAGATTTTAGGTCTTAGATTTTGCCGGTGTGTTGTGGATTGGAGTCCACAAGCGAAGTGAAAAGGTAAGAAGAGGAGAGCGCATAGATGCGAGAAGGAATACAACGTGGCTGCTATGAAAGGGAACTGTGTTTACGTGTGATCAGGGGTGTATTCATTTAGCAAAATTCAGTTGAAAAATGTTTCTTAAACAGAAGCAAACAGAACGAAACGGGGACAAACTTTCCTGAATTTGTCCGATAGAAACACTCTGTTTGCAACTGTTGGACTAATGATTACACCCTAGATGAGCTAGATGCAGGCTAGTGTGCAAGGCAGTATTGAATGCGTCACTGTCTGTCCATGTGTCACTTTCTGTCACCTTAAAATGTTCTCTCGACCAGTGTGCACCTACGTTGTAAACTTTCATTCCTAGGCTAGTTTGTAGCAACCTCATGATGGGTATAGGGAAAATTTGAGTATCATGTAGAAACCTAAACCTATCAATGTTGCATTGGGTGAACGGAATGTGAATGACAGCCATCCAATATGCTGTAAGAGAAATAAGGCCATGCTCATGAAAAGAAAGGTGTGTCCTCCCTCATCTTAAATGGCACTGACCGCCATTTGTGTGTACAATGTGTGTCTTTCTTACTTAACATCACACTGGGCAGAGACGCCAGATCAAAATCTAGTTAAGATTTTTTTTTAAACATTTATTTAACCTTTATTTAATTAGGCAAGTCAGTTAAACAACAAATATGTATTTACAATGACGGCCTACCCCAGTCGATCCTACGGGACTCCCAACAACAGCCAGATGTGATACAGCCTGGATTTGAACCAGGGACTGTAGTGACACCCCTTGCATTGAGATGCAGTGCCTTTATACCACTGCGCCACTCAGTTCTCAACTAATGTGAATTCAACAAAAAATGTCACCATGTCATTGGATTTCGGTAAAAATTTGGGTGAAAAAAACATGAAATGCTTTTAAGTTGATCCAATCAGTTTTCCATGTTGAATCAATGTCATCACATCATTTTGTGGGGTTGAAATGGCGTGGAAACAATGTTGATTCTACTAGTTTTTGCCCAGTGGGATGTTATCCTAAATGGCTCCGCTATTCCCCAGTCTTTCCCATTGATGCTCCTAATAAAACCTATTACCTGTGACATAATCAGTGGCATTTGATTTCCTCCTGTTATGCCTCTCATCTCTACGCCTGACCCCATTTCACCATTAAAGCACCGTTCTATTCGTTACCATTTTATTGACCGTCTGCTGCTCTGTGAACAAGTCACCTGTTTGTTTCTCAAAGCATCATCAGCCAAAGGTTCTAGCACTTACTCTTACACATTGCTTTTTTTGCTGTTTGATTATCTGTATAGTATATAGTGTTGTGTATCTATGCGTTGCGTTTTTACACCTTCTACTCCCTTTCGACTCCCTTTTCTATTGAGCTGTTGTTGTAGATAAATTCACTGTAAAAAAAACAACAACAACACAACTCGAGTTATTTCAACGAATTATTATTAAGTAACTTGTTGCACAGCCTTTTTTCTGTTTACTCAAGTTTTCCGCTCAAGTGTTACCTGAACAAAAATAATTGAGTTGGTCCAAACCAAGCTCCAACTTGGGAAAACGTTGTCAAACATTCGGTCAATTTAAAATGACGTTTGCTCAACTCATACCTTCATTCGACTAGAAACTACTATTTGGGAATCTTAACTAAAAATGGTTGTGCAACTGATTACTCACAGCTTATAACATGAAATCTTTTCAATTTAGTTGATTTAAATGGTGCATGTTCATTTATATAGTAATTATGATTCAACATGTCCTCACAACCGCTTGGTTCATGACATGCCCATCTTCCTGCTACACCACCATGTCTGTGTCAGCTGTCAGTTCATCTGACTATTCTCTCATCATTGATTTCATTTACTTCTTAACGCAATTTTAGTTTTTCTGTATAGTTGTCTAATGTTGGTGGGGCATATTATATATTTGAATGTGACTTCTTAATCACTATGATAAATAACATCGTTTTTCTTGAGTGTACTTTTATGTCAGGACAGAATTACAATGGCTTGTTTTTGCTCTTCAACATACTGCTACAAAACAGTAGGGCTTTAAGCACAACTGATGACGCCATTGAATGATATTTTATGTCTATGGACTGTGAACAATAAATCGATGAATTGCACATGTATATGCAATATCGGACTTGAAGTTATGTTTGATGATGCCGGATGCCACAATTAGAACTATCCATGATTGATTTAAGTACAGTATTACAGAGCATATGTCGTGCGTAATTGTGAGTAATTGTGATCTTCCAGAGACAATAGTGGTCATCTCTGTACGTGTACAGTAGGGGCAAAAAATAAAACCCAAAACTTCACAATTCCAGATATCAAAAGATTGTATTGTATTGGCAGTTTACACGCTGCCCGCAACCTTCTCATAATAATTATGCTCTTGGAGGAATTTTAAACATCCTTGTTTCATGTTTCATGTTCTAAATAGTGCACTTAAATATGTAAACATAAGCACAGTGAACAAGATATAACTTCAAAGTAATTTAATCGTATTTGAGTAATATGGACACGTTGGATCGGCTCCATCCAGGCAGCATTGAAGTGAACACTCGTCAATCATTACAGGGAATCCTACTGATTACACACGCGAGCGCGCACACATATCTGCAGATTCTGGGACACATATTTTACATACGGTTAAAAAAAACACAGAACCAATTCAACTGTAGCCTCAATACATTGCAATTTAAATGTTGATAATCAATCCAACACTTACCCAGTGGTAAAACAAAGAAAAACGGTAGCCAACACAGGATGAACATCCCGACGACAATCGCCAGGGTTTTGGCAGCCTTCTTCTCCCGGGAGAACTTCATTAAGCGCACGGACAGCGAACTCCGGAACGGGTGGTTTTTACTCTTGGAAGTATCCTCCAGCATGCTCCGACAGTGTATCCTAAGCACCACTTCTATCGACTTATTTCTTTCCCGTTTGACCCCCGCTTCTAAACTCTTGGTAGTCCTCCGGGCCACCACGTAGACCCTGAAATACATCACTAGGATGACCATAAGCGGGAGGTAGAAGGAAAAGAGCGAGGAGAATAGGGCATAGCCCGGTTCTTCGGTGATGCTGCAGACGCTCTCGTCGGTCGGCGGCGGTTCCTTCCATCCCAGCAGCGGTCCTATGGAGATGACCATGGAGGAGACCCAGACCAACACCAGAATGACGGCGGCTTTCTTCTCCGTCATGATGGTGGGGTATTTGAGGCAGTGTTTGACCCCGATGTACCTGTCTATGGAGATGATGCAGAGGCTGAGGATGGACGCGGTGCAGCAGAGAACATCCACCGCTGCCCATACGTTGCAGAAGATCCGGCCGAACACCCAGCATCCTAGCACTTCCAAAGACGCGGAGAAAGGAAGCACAATAATGCTCAATAGCAAGTCCGCTATGGCCAGGTTGACTATAAAGAAGTTCGTGACGGTCTGTAAGTGTCTATTGCATAGCACCGAGAGGATAACCAAAATGTTCCCAACGATAGCCACCAAGATGAACACGGATAGAAAGACCCCGACCGCAATGACCTGGGGGTCCAGTGTGATGTTCTTGCAGCTGGTGGAGTTGGTGCTGTTGTCTGTGAATAAGATTTGGTCCAGGAAAGATTCGTTGAGAGCTTTTTCAAAATATATTCCGTCATTGCTTTCGTTCATCAAATTAGAATATGTCATTTTGAAACTCCATAAAGAAAACTTTATAGTTGGATCCCAAGGCAAAACAAAGTGGTATTCGTAATGTTTATTTTGTTGTTCAGTGTTGTTTGTTTCCGATATTAAAAGAAAACGACATGAAATGGAACATTCTTCTCACATATGTGAATTGTCTTCAATTTATGAAAAGCTCCATTGGTATCTAGATTGTTTCATCTATTAAATGGGTATTTTTTTCCCCAACAACAAAATAAAACTGATGCGCAATAACAGCACCTTCCCTCTGTCTGAAAATGCAGGATCAACTATTCCTTCTTTTTTTTAAACTGAAGACTGCTCCAGCCTAGGATATTCTTGGAGTTCTTTGAGGTAGCAAAAATGTCACAAAATCTCAAATGAAGTATCAGTAAATATATTTTTGTAGCTCAATAGCACCGGATGGTCCGATTCTATTCCACTGGCGGCATTCTTTTAGTGAGAAGTCCAAACCAAACCACAGAGTCGCAGCCTGCCTAGGACCCCAGCATCTGAGCCCTGCGCTCCTCCCTAAGCAAGTGGATTAAGTGAGGCGTCGCATAATAACTGCGACGCCACAAGAGGGAGTCGCGCCCGTATCTACACACTCAACAGGCATTCCAGTGTAGCCAATAGTGTATAGATTTGACCCATACGTAATATTCAGTTGATGTTTAGACTACTTCAGTATTACATCACTGACGTATACAACCCGAAGCCAGACTACATGCAAACTAAACCCTTCAGTATAATATAATACACTACATCTCATTCAAAAACATGGGCATTAATATGGAGTTGGTCTGCCCTTTGCTGCTATAACAGCCTCCACTCTCCTGCGGGGACTTGCTTCCATTCAGGCACAAGGGCATTAGCGAGGTCGGGCACTGATGTTGGGAGATTAGGCCTGGCTCGCAGTCGGCATTCCAATTCATCCCAAAGGTGTTCGATGGGGTTGAAGTCAGGGCTCTGTGCAGGCCAGTGAAGTTATTTCACACTGATCTCAACAAACCATTTCTGTACGGACCTCGCTTTGTGCACAGGGTCTTTGTCATGCTGAAACAGGAAAGGGCCTTCCCCAAACTGTTGCCACAAAGTTAGAAGCACATAATCGTCTAGAATGTCATTGTATGCTGTAGCGTTAGGATTTCCCTTCACTGGAACTAAGAGGCCTAGCCTGAAAACAGCCCCAGACCATTCCTCTTCCATCAAATTTTACAGTTGGCACTATACATTGGGGCAGGTAGCGTTCTCCTGGCATCCGCCAAACCCAGATTAATCCGTTGGACAGCCAGATGGTGAAGCGTGATTCATCACTCCAGAGAACACGTTTCCACTGCTCCAGAGGCCAATGGCTGCAAGCTTTACACCACTCCAGCCAACGCTTGGCATTGCGCATGATGATCTTAGGCTGCTCGGCCATGGAAACCCATTTCATGAAGCTCCCGACGAACAGTTCTTGGGCTGACGTTGCTTCCAGAGGCAGTTTGGAACTCGGTAGTGAGTGTTGCAACTGGGGACAGACAATTTCTACACTATATGTTTCTAGCAGGGCTCTAGCAGGGCAGAAATGTGACGAACTGACTTGTTGGAAAGGTAGCATCTTATGATGGTGCCACACTGAAAGTCACTGAGCTCTTCAGTACGGGCCATTCTACTGCCAATGTTTGTCTATGGAGATTGCATGGCGGTGTCCCCTTTTTTCATACACCTGTCAGCAACAGGTGTGGCTGAAATATTTGAATCCACTAATTTGAAGGGGGGGATCCACATTCTTTTGGTCTTGTAGTATACACAATATAATAGAATGGAATCGATACTTAATTGTGCATTTTGTGACTCTGGTCCATAATGCTAAATGTGTTTGTATTATTTAAATGTTGTTGTCAGAGATGTTTGAAACATAGCAAAAATCAAAACCACAAGTGAGTTGAAATGACCACTGCAACAATAACACTGTCAGTCATGGCCCCAACCCAGAGCTGTTGGTTTGAGTGAAAATGGCCTCATGGGTCCTAGCTGTAAAGTTCTAAGTCCCCAGTGACTCTGTGCAGCTGCTGCCGTCCCCCAGGGAGGGGCGGAGGGGGCGATTGGTCGTTACGAGTCACCAGGGAGCTCAGGGGGAGAGCAGCGGAGTGGGACACAAGCTCTGGGAAAATGGTGCGAGGCAGAATGCAGAGTCGTAGCCCGACTCACAAGGGGCAACACACATGCTGCGCTTCAATCTGCACTCCCTCTTTTTTTTGAGGTTGCATTTCAAAAGAGACCTAAATGGAGAAAACACACAAAAGCATAGAGCAGGATGCTTGGCAGAGGAGTATAGGCTAGCCGTGATATTGCCTTCACAAGAGGATTGAATGATATATTTCTATGCACATTGCATGGGGACGTATGACAATTATGTCAGTTTAAGGAGGAGCTGAATGAGCACAGGCCTGCATCTCATTTTTATCACCACTTGTCATGGTTTAATAATACCTGATTCAAAATAATCACTCCGTAGGCTGCACATCCTGGGTTAATCCTCAATACAAGTCTAAAATATTTCCCTTTTCGTTCCTTTCTGATTCGTTGTGTCGTACGGGTGAGAAGGGGGTGTGATATTTTGTGTGTGCAAATTACAATGTGCATGGTTACCCCCCCCCCCCTTCTCCACCTTATGACAATTGCATGTTTAGTAACTATTCACTGAGTAATAACTGTCATAACCGCGCCACCTCATCAACCTTTTCCATCAATAGTCAAAATATGCCAAGAGTTGGGGCACCGTCTGATTGGGTGCAGCCTCCTGTTTTTGTGAGCAGATGACTCAATGATGCCTGTCAGGGGTCCGGATGCTGGATGATTTTCTGCTGATGCAGAATAATGCAGTAACTAACGACACAATGTCAGTCACTACAGAACATATGAGGGAATGTGTTTACTAGTGTACTGTGTCAGTAGAACACTACTGTTATCCAATCCAACCTACTACCCCCCCCTCCACTTTTGGACACCTGACACAAACAGACATGTAATTTTGTTGTTGCCTTATGAATGTATGAACTTATATGGACAAATGTGTACCTTTTCTGTGAGGTGCTTTAAGGAATAATGAGTCTAGTCTCCTTCGGTGACAAACAGCTTTAAAACGAGGATATTAATTAACGTGGTCTGTGATGTGACTGTGTAGTGCAATTGACAGGTCTAGGTGAAACCAACCTCCATCATTGTTCTGCTTTTTGCAGTAGGGATGAGCAGGGATGTTCTCTTGATAAGTGCGTGAATAGGACAATTTCCCTGTCCTGTTAATCATTCAAAATGTAAACAGTACTTTTGGGTGTCAGGGAAAATGCATGGAGTGAAAAGTACATTATTTTCTTTAGGAATGTAAGTGAAGTAAAAGTTGTAAAAAAAGATCATTTGTAAAGTAAGTACAGATACCAACAAAAATGACTTAAGCAGTACTTTAAAGTATTTTTTACTTAAGAGAGTGTTGCACTTGTGTGCTGTGTGAACGAGAGCACTATGGACGTGTGCATGTTTAGGTAACGATATCGTGAAACTGCTGTTACCACTGACGTTCCTGGACATGTGATATTATTTAAACCCAGGTCTGAGTGGGAAGGAATGGGAAGGGACAGAACATTTTAACAGGACAGGAGCCCGTGTTGCACATATAGGTTTCTGACTGGGAACTGTAACGAGGCAGTGGCTGCGACAGCTGAACGTCCTCAACGCTACAAGTGCTGGACTCACTGTTCAATTTCAGACACCCTTACCAGTTTGGACAGGGTGGGATATCCACTATCCAGCGTGTATTTAAATTCTAAAAAGTCATAACAGTTGATTTAGCGACAGGAGGAAAACAGATGTAGGGGAAATGTACCTCATCTGTTATTCATTCCTCTTTTACATGTTTCAAACGTAGTGCAGTGTTAAGATATACCGAAGCGAGTCGGCTCGATAATTGGATTTGGATATAGACTGTACTACTGTGGCCTTGGGCCAAGGAGTTCTCCTAAATAGCATTAGTCTATATCCTCCTTGAATAATGGATAATATGTCAAATATGAACTTTGTAAGTCCCTTGTATGGTCAAGGGTGTCTGCAACAGTACTGCCTCTGATCTGGCCGATTCACTAAACACAAATGCGTCATTTGTAAATGATGTCTGAGTGTTGGCGTGTGCACCTGGCTATCCGTCTGGTTTGCTTATTTTAAAGAACGTGAAATTATTTATACTTTTACTTTTGATACTTAAGTATATTTGAGCAATTACATTTACTTATGATACTTAAGTACGTTTAAAACGAAATGCCTATACACTTTTAAGTAGTATTTTACTGAGATTTCTTTCACATTTACTTGAGTCATTTTCTATTAAAGGTATCTTCACTTTTAGTCAAGTATGACAATTCGATACTTTTTCCACCTCTGGTTCTCGGGTCACGTTTACATTACAATAACAACATACTGCCAGACATAGTATTGTAGAGACCAGGGAACCATTGCTATAGGAATGACTTTGATGCATCTGGTTTGGTCATTTTCGGACTCATAATAACCAGAAAATAGGATGGCGGGTAGAATTAAGTTATGAAGTGTCCTTGCTATTCACTGACATGTAAATTGGCCAGCAGCATACCACCCTGTATACCACTGCTGGCTTTCTTCAGAAGCTAAACAGGGTTGGTCCTGGTCAGTTCCTGGATGGGAGACCAGATGCTGCTGGAAGTGGTGTTGGAGGGCTAGTAGGAGGCACTCTTTCCTCTGGTCTAATATCCCAATTCCCCAGGGCAGTGATTGGGGACACTGTCCTGTGTAGGGTGCTGTCTTTTGGGAGGGAAGTTAAACAGGTGTCCTGATTCTCTGAGGTCATTAAAGATCCCGTGGCACTTATCGTAAGAGTAGGGGTGTTAACCCCGGTGTCCTGGCTTAAATTCCCAATCTGGCCCTCAAACCATCACGGTCACCTAATAATCCCCAGTTTACAATTGGCTCATTCATCCCCCTCCTCTCCCCTGTAACTATTCCCCAGGTCGTTGCTGCAAATGAGAATGTGTTCTCAGTCAACTTACCTGGTAAAATAACAGAAAAAATGTGTAACATCACGTGTCATTTCCTGTGTTGGCTGGCTGTGTTTCACCAGCCCTTCATAAATTGTACTCTCGTCTGTCCCCTTTGTGTTCTGTAATAAATGTCTGGTATTTCCTTTGATAACCTGCTTTGACACCAAAAGGAAATAAGAATCTCAGCTATTTGGATTTCATTTCTGTGTATGAAGAGTCCTCTACCTGCCTGCCCTGTGGAGCTCTGGACATTGTATTCGATTACAGACAATGTGTCCTCGTGGTTTGATATATGTCGGTCAGACAACAGAAACACTTGACAGATATTTTTGTTGTCATGCTTTGATCGTCATTTGAAAAATGGCGGTTGTTTTATTTTTTGTCTTGATCTATTCCAGGGGTACGGAGGTGTTGCAGGGCGGACTGGCGCAGACAGATAAAGAACATCGAAAGCTCTTTGTTTCCTTTTCAAAGCACCTCGCTCCACGATTGATGTTTCCTACTTCTCACAGCTATTACAAAGACAATTGAAACGGCATGCTTTAATTGGCAACTGGTTTCAATGCTGTTACCATAACTCTGGTGTTGGGAGGAAAGGTCCCACACATGGGCTGTGTCCCAAATGGAACCATTTCCACCCCTTTGGGCCCTTGTCAAAAGTAGTGCACTATATAGGGAAGAGGGTGCCATTTGGGACGAAGTGGTCCATTAACCGCAACCCTGTCCTCGTGTGAAAACACTAATTTTGTCCGCCTGCCATGAAGATATCAATAGTGCCCCTGTCTGTGCCACTGTTCAGCTGAAACAATAGCCTGGTTAAACAAGCGCCACACTCCATATCAGACCTGGGTTCACATTTAGCTGGGGTTGATTGAGCCTGGCGCCTTGGAACCAAGGGAATAGTTCCACATCTTCAAATCCAGCACCACATCTGGCACTCCGGGCAGGCTCAATCTAACGCTTACATTCCAAATACCTTTTGAACCCAGGTCTGATTCTCACATATCACAAGGTTATACTTAGGTTATACTTAACCCATGCCACTCAATACGAATGACTGTGGCGCAATACAACATTTACACACAATACAATGTTTCTTTCTGCACAATGGCATGTGTACGTCATGGCAACAGAGGCATCTGAGAGGGATTGTAAATGAGACAAAGACATAACTCTTCAAGTAAACGGGGGATTTTGGTTGAATATTGTAACTCGTGTGGATTTACCCGCCAAGTCTCTTTGACATCACCTGCTACAGTACATGACACTTCTATATACAGTCAGTCGTATGTTGTGATCTCACAGCGACAGTGTTGCAGTGGGCATAATATTTATCATGTATGATAAATACCTCACATGTGATTCGTAATAAGACTAAGCAAGTAGCCTATTGAAAGTATAAATCGTTTCACATCCTGTATATTTAGTAAACCAGATGGCACGATTTTTGTGTTTTTAAAATTTATGGCTGGCCGGGGGTGGCACACTTAGGGCGACGCTCAGACATCATTTACAAACGAAGCATGTGTGTTTAGTGACTCTGCCAGATCAGAGGCATTACACGAGGGACCAGGGATGTTCTCTTGATACGTGTGTGAATTGGACCCTTTTGCCGTCCTGCTAAGCATTTGAAATGTAACAAGTACTTTTGGATGTCAGGGAAAATGTATGGAGTAAAAGTACATACTTTTCTTTAGGAATGTAGTGAAGTAAAAGTAAAAGTAGTCAAAAATATAAATAGTAAAGTAAAGTACAGATACCCCAAAAATGACTAAACTAGTACTTTACATCACTGCACACACCCTCAGACTGTCTCTCACCATGGCTTTCTCTGCTCCAGCCTCTGGTCTGTTTGAGTATCTCCGGTCTTATCAGCTTCTCTGCAGGGTGCAGGTTAGGGCTTCCACTGGACACATATCACATGTGTGTGTGTGTGTGTGCGTGCGTGTGTGCGCGTGTGTGTGTGTATGTGTGTGTGTGTGTGTGCGTGTGTGCGTGCGTGCGTGTGTGTGTGCGCTATGGTGACATCACCCGGCAGGGTTGTCGTCTTCTCTTCAGATGTGCAGCTGGCTGTCTCCTGTCTCTCAGGGGGTTGGTGGGGAAGCTCTCCATAGAATGTTGTGGTCCACAGGGTCAGGCTTTTCACAGATCTGCCTCTGGCCTATCATATCCGCTGGTCTGCAGCATGTTTGTGTGCACGAGTTAGGGGCGGAGTTGGGCTTCACACTTCAAATCACACACAAACACACATACCACTGTTGCTTCCGTCCCTCTCTCTGCCCCAACCTGGGCTCAAACCAGGGACTCTCTGAACACTTCGACAACAGTCCCCCTCGAAGCATCGTTACCTATCGCTCTACAAAAGCCACGCTCAACCAGTGACCTCAGAGCAACTGGGGTCACTGATTCAAACGCTACTAGCGCGCAGCGCTAACTAGCTAGCCATTTTACACCAGTTACACACACACACTCACACAAATTTTAAACAATCTTTTCTCAGCTGCATCCGAATATACAGACATGCACACACACATATACAGTACGCACGCATGCACATGCGCATGCACACGTGCACTCTTGTACGCACAAACACACGCACACGCTTTGAAGACTTTGAACTTTGAGCCACGTTTCATCTTCAATGTCCTTGCTGATGGAAAGGAGGTTTTCACTCAAAATGTCACGATACATGGCCCCATTCATTCTTTCCTTTACACGGATCAGTCGTCCTGGTCCCTTTGCAGAAAAACAGCCCCAAAGCATGATGTTTCCATCCCCATGCTTCACAGTAGGTATGGTGTTCTTTGGATGCAACTCAGCATTCTTTGTCCTCCAAACACTTTTTTTTAACCAAAAAGTTATATTTTGGTCCATCTGACCATATGACATTCTCCCAATCTTCTTCTGGATCATCCAAATGCTCTCTAGGAAACTTCAGACGGGCCTGGACATGTACTGGCTTAAGCAGGGGGACACGTCTGGCATGTGATTTTCTGGATTTTCTTTTCTCCTGCAGGATTTGAGTGAGTCTGTCGTAGTTGGTGGGAGAACTTGCACAATTGGTGGCTGACTAAATACTTTTTTGCCCCACTGTATGCCTATTCAAACATGCTGTACCATTCTTGCTATTTATTTGCATATTTTCCAGACTCTTCTGCAGGAAGAGCACATCCCCTTTAAGGAAAGGTTCGCTCGCTTGGAAGCAGAAATGGGGGGAAAGTAAATGACGCTTGTTGATTATTTAACGCAAATGTTTATTTGAACATCAGTCTTAAGAGAAGGTGCTTGAGGCAGCATCATCAGCACTGTGAAAGCATTTAAAAAAACAAAACAAATGGCACCTAATTCCCTATATAGTGGACAACCTTTAACCAAAAGTAGTGCACTATACAGGGAATAGGGTTTCATTTGGGACGCGGCCATTGATTTATGGCTCAGCCATCTTCTCCCTCTAAGAGCACTCGTTACTCTAAGTACCGTCTTATCAAGGGAGAAAACCGGTTTGTATTAACGGCCCTGGCCATGCTTTATACATGTGTAAATGAATGCATATATCACTCGTTTCCCCGGTGCGCCATTAACGCCTGTGAACTAGTGGTGGAGTGGACAACAAAGGTGTGTGTATGTGTACAGTACATCATTACTGTTTGTACATAACTATTATAATGCAGGCCCATTGTAATGTACACCTAATGTATTTGTCCAAACCTGGAATATCGACATTTAATAAATGCATAGGACATCTTCATGCATAATGAACTGACATGAGTAACTAGCATGATCACGTAGCCCATTCTTGTAAACCTTCTTGTAAACCTTCTATGCATGGCGTTCAGATGTTTTTTTGTTATGGTATCTTGTGCCTTGTTATGGCAGGCTTGAAACTCAGCAACCAAAAAATAAGCATTTGCTCATAATGGCGCCTGAAGAATGTAAACCATGTTGATGTTGTTTGGGCTGGATTGGCACGTTCCTAGATTATTGTGTTTGTGTAAGGAGCTCTAGGAGTTTAGGGCTGGCTTGAGACATGCCAGAAGTAGTTTATTCCAGGTCTGTCTGGGTGACCAGCATAGATAACACACAGTGGAGAATTAGAAGAGGTATGTATAAGACGGCAGCCCCTGCCACATGTCATGTTTGAGCCAAAATGGCTACAGAGGCTGGTAGGAACAGACACGTACCTTTCCCCCCCAGGAGCCCACCAGTAACAGTCAGGTGGGAGCTGAGAGATAAGGTGTTGGGAGGTTGATGCAGAGTTTGGAGAGAGAAGGTTTGGGGAGAGAGAGGAGAGAACGGGAGAAAGAGGATGTTGGTGCAAATGTCCTTTTCACACAGAGACAACACAGGGCTGAGATGATGGTGATTGTTGTTGAGCGATTGAGATGAAGAGGATCTCTGACGGAGACAGGTGGCCAGGGAATCAGTGTGTGTTTGTTAGGGTTTATTAGAACACGCTGTTTATGGAAGCACACTATTTATGGGAGCACACTGTTTATTACAGCACACTGTTTATTACAGCACACTGGGAGCACACTGTTTATGGGAGCACACTGTTTATGGGAGCACACTGGGAGCACACTGTTTATTACAGCACACTGTTTATTATAGCACACTGTTTATTAGAGCACACTGGGAGCACACTGTTTATTACAGCATACTGTTTTTATTACAGCACACTGTTTATTACATCACACTGTTTTTATTACAGCACACTGTTTTTATTACAGCACACTGTTTATTACAAAACACTGTTTTTATTACAACACACTGTTTATTACAGCACACTGTTTGTATTACAGCACACTGTTTATTAGAACATACTTAAGCAATAAGGTGATGTTGTATATGGCCAATATACTATGGCTAAGGGCTGTTCTTATGCACAACACAACACGGAGTGCTAAGACACGGCCCTTAGCCGTGGTATATTGGCAATATATCAGAAACCCCGAGGTGCCTTATTTCTATTATGAATTGGTTACCAACATAATTAGAGTAATAAAAATAAATGTTTTGTCATACTCTTGGTATACAGTCTGTTATAAATTGATTGGCTGACAGCCATGGTATATCAGACCGTATACCACGGGTATGACAAAACATGTATTTTTACTGCTCTAATTACGTATGTTGGTAACCAGTTTATAATAGCAATAAGGCACCTCGGGGGGTTTGAGGTATATGGCCAATGTACCATGGCTCCGCGTTGCGTCGTCCTTAAGAACAGCCCTTAGCCGTGTTATATTGGACATATACCACACCCCCTCGGGCTTTATTGCTTAAATATACCACGACTTTCAGTCCATCAGCATTCAGAGTTTGAACCACCCAGTTTATAATCTTAATTAGAACACACTATTTATTAGAACACACTGTCTCTCTCTCTCAAACACACACACACACATACTGTCACACACACACATACTGTCACACACACACACACACACACACACACACACACACACACACACACACACACACACACACACACACACACACACACACACACACACACACACACACACACACACACACACACACACACACACACACACACACACACACACACACACACACACACACACACACACACACACACACACACACACACACACACACACACACACACACACACACACACACACACTACTCACAGACTCTCTCATTCTCACACACACTGCACTCACATCAGATAATGACCTGCCAAAATACACATACACACAGATTCCTAAGGGGCGATATGGTGCAGGTGGACAGCTACGGAAAACTCACTGTTTCTCTGGCCACCAACAATATTTAGTTGTACTCCTATAGCCTATAACTCCTATAAGTACTCCTATAGCCCTCAGTTGGAATGAGAGTTTCAGTTGTGGATAGGAAGTGCCAGCAGTGCCAGCAGTTGTGGATATGAAGTGCCAGCTGTGAGCCTGCCTATACCCACACACAGACACCCACACGGCAGCCACTGAGAGAGAGCGAAAAAGAGAGAGAGCCCGAGACAGGAGTGAGGGAGAGAGAGACAGAGTGAGCGAGAGAGACAGTGAGAGGAGAGAGAGAGAGAGAGAGAGACAAAGACAGAGAGAGAGACAAAGACAGAGAGAGAGAGACAAAGACAGAGAGAAGGCGGGAGAGAGAGAGAGAGAGACAGAGAGAAGGAGGGAGAGATAGAGAGAAAGACAGAGAGAAGGAGGTAGAGAGAGAGAGACAAAGACAGAGAAGGAGGAAGAGAGTGGGAGAGAGAGAGACAAAGACAGAGAGAAGAAGGGAGAGAGTGGGAGAGAGAGAGACAAAGACAGAGAGAAGGAGGGAGAGAGAGGGAGAGACAAAGACAGAGAGAAGGGAGGGAGAGAGACAGAGAGAAGGAGAGAGAGAGAGACAAAGACAAAGACAGACAGGAGAAGGAGGGAGAGAGAGAGAGAGAGAGACAAAGACAGAGAGAAGGAGGGAGAGAGAGAGAGAGAGACAAAGACAGAGAGAAGGAGGGAGAGAGAGAGAGAGAGAAAGACAGAGAAGAGGGAGAGAGAGAGCGAGACAGACAGACAAACAGAGAGGAGGGAGAGAGTGGGAGAGAGACAAAGACAGAGAGAAGGAGGGAGAGAGTGGGAGAGAAGGAGGGAGAGAGTGGGAGAGAGACTAAGACAGAGAGAAGGAGGGAGAGAGTGGGAGAGAAGGAGGGAGAGAGATAGAAGAAGGGAGAGAGACAGAGGGGACTTGTGGCAAAGGCAGACATGCCAAAGGGGCTAGTTAGTTAAACAGGCAGCAGCACTGGCTATTTACTGGGCCCTCCTACTACCACAAAAAGAAAGACTCCCCCTGCTAGAACAACACTCTGAGGAGGGAGTGTGGTGGAAGCAGGTTGATATTTACGGTCAAATGTAGACTTTTTGGTCTAAATTTACGGTTAGAGTTAGGCAGCGTGGTTAAGGTTAAGGATAGGTTTAAAATCAGATTCTATGACTTTGTGGCTGTGCCAGCTATTGACCACTCTGCAGAGCTCCCTCCAGAACAACTCATGACAAAAATAAAATGCTAACCTGCCATACATGGACAAAAACAAAATGCTAACCTGCCATACATGGACAAAAACAAAATGCTAACCTGCCATACATGGACAAAAATAAAATGCTAACCTGCCATACATGGACAAAAACAAAATGCTAACCTGCCATACATGGACAAAAACAAAATGCTAACCTGCCATACATGGACAAAAACAAAATGCTAACCTGCCATACATGGACAAAAACAAAATGCTAACCTGCCATACATGGATGAGGAAAAAGGAAAGGTTGCAGCACAATAATAATAAGTTGTTTACAAAATATGACCTTGCACACAGTGACATTTGGGATGACATTTGTTGAAGGAAATGTGTACAAATTGCAGCACATCTTATAATAACAATTAGGTGTTTAAATAACAGAATTGGCACACAGAGGCATTTGGCTTGACGTTGATTGAGGTTGGTGGATTAGAAAATGATTAAGGTTGGGCTTTGCACTCTTTCTCTTACATGCAAACACAGGCAAACCAATTTATTTAAAACATCACATCACAATTGAAAAATATACGGCACATGGAAACCAAACGAGGGTGGTAGGGGAGATGGGCTGAGAGTGGTTATTGTTATGTGACTGCTTTATATAAAAGTACCATGTATGTAGAATGTGTATGCAAAATGTCTAGGCAAAATGTCTATGTAAAATGTCTATGTAAAATGTCTATGCAAAATGTCTAGGCAAAATGTCTATGTAAAATGTCTATGTAAAATGTCTATGTAAAATGTCTATGCAAAATGTCTAGGCAAAATGTCTATGTAAAATGTCTATGCAAAATGTCTAGGTAAAATGTCTATGTAAAATGTCTATGTAAAATGTCTATGCAAAATGTCTAGGCAAAATGTCTATGTAAAATGTCTATGTAAAATGTCTATGTAAAATGTCTAGGTAAAATGTAAAATGTCTAAAATGTAAAATGTCTATGTAAAATGTCTAAAATGTAAAATGTCTAGTAAAATGCAAAATGTCTATGTAAAATGTCTATGTAAAATGTCTATGTAAAATGTCTATGTAAAATGTCTATGTAAAATGTCTATGTAAAATGTCTATGTAAAATGTCTAGGCAAAATGTCTATGTAAAATGTCTATGTAAAATGTCTATGTAAAATGTCTATGTAAAATGTCTATGTAAAATGTCTATGTAAAATGTCTATGTAAAATGTCTATGTAAAATGTCTATGTAAAATGTCTATGTAAAATGTCTATGTAAAATGTCTATGTAAAATGTCTATGCAAAATGTCTATGTAAAATGTCTATGTAAAATGTCTATGTAAAATGTATGTATATGTAGCAAAAAACTGTAAAAAACAAACAAGAAATGGGGGTTAATAAAAACCACAGGCGAACTACAGTTTGCATTCACAGGCACACCTAACATCAAACATAGCCTGTTGACAACATAGAATTGGCAGACATGCATTTGGGCCAACATTTGTTAAGGTTGTTGTGTATCCTTCCTCCTTCAAGCAGTATTATCCACCCACCAAAACACCCTCACGGACTCTCCCTCCTCCTTCACTAGACATCCTCAAGATCTTCAATTACACTGTCAGAGGCCGGAAGAAAATGCACTATAATGTGAAGTTTGACTTCCAATAGAATAGTTGTTTTTCAGGGCCGCGCTATAGGCGGTGAAACCCATCTCAGGGTATTTGGAAACCCTCTGCAAGGTGATGACGAAGGGCCAGGGAAAAATTAAGCAATTCTTCTCCAAGGTTACAGCAACACTGAGGTTTTTTTTAGTGCATGCACGCACACACACACATCCACACACACACACACACACACACACACACACACACACACACACACACACACACACACACACACACACACACACACACACACACACACACACACACACACACAAACAAACAGCAACACTGAGGGGGCATAAAAGCGAGGAGCATTATGTTACCCCTTCTGACCACTTTACAGCAAATGACTCGCCATCGCCAGTAGCTGTAAATTACCTTGGCCTCCGTCTCTCATGATGGCTATAAAGGCCTCGACGCAACATTTACACACACTTAATTCTCCCACTTCATATGTCTGACAGACTGCAGCTATGTCCCAAGCAGCTGTGTGGGGGCAGCGCTCAGCAGATGGTGAACATCGAAAACAACAATTCATTAGTCCACCGCTACCAGATACCCATATCAACGAGCTAATCGGCTCACAATACTGGGAACAAAGCTTGTGTTTGCTTACGAGAGATGGTTTTGGGAAGCCTGGGGGATCCAGAGTGAACGCTATGTTCTGGATCCCCCAGGCCTGGGAAGTCAAGACTGGGAGTATTTGTTTGAGGATTTTGTTGGTTTAACCAAACCCTTAAAACACCCAGGTGGCTGAACCAGACAATAGCAAGCATTTTGTTATTCAGATATTCTATTCAAATCTCACCTGAAACTGTCCCATACTTTCTCTTGGAGGTTGCGTTGTAATTAAGGATGAAATGGAAGGAAAGAGAAGATTTTTATTCATCCAAACACCAGCAGTGAGTGACCTCGACCTTCATTCAAATCATCTCATGTGCATTAGAGAGATGAATAAACCACTGAATACATTCTTAACATGCAGAATGTGCAGAACTCCCATCAGAGAATATTATCTCTAAGTGTAGCCCCCGCCTATTAATTAAGTTTCATCACACATAAACACACAGAGGGCACAAAACCAACAAAATTGGTTAAAAGCTACATGAAAACACATTATCAGCCAGAAAGATTATGTACATTAGACTCCCTCCACATTTCTATATTGGACAGAACGTGCAGTAACTTCAGAAATCATACCCCTTGACTTACCCCCCCACATTTTGTTGTGTTACAGCCAGAATTCAAAATTGATTAAAACATTTTTTTCACACACAATACCAAGAACATTCGATGTCTTCTTGGTATGCAACATCAGTGTATATTTGGCCTTGTGTTTCAGGTTATTGTCCTGCTGAAAGGTGAATTTGTCTCCTAGTATCTGTTGGAAAGCAGACTGAAGCAGGTTTTTCTCTAGGATTTTGCCTGTGCTTAGCTATATTCCATTTATTTTTATCCCCCAAAACCTCCCTTGCCGATGACAAGCATACCCATAACATGATGCAGCCACCACCATGCTTGACAGTATGAAGAGTGGTACAGTACTCACTGGTGTGTTGTGTTGGATTTGCCCCAAACATAATGCTTTTTTTATTCAGGACAAAGTTATTTTGCCTATTTTTTTTGCAGTTTTACTTCAGTGCCTTATTGCAAACAGGATGTATGTCTTGGAATATTTTTTATTCTGTACAGGCTTCTTTCTTCTCACTCTGTCATTTAGGTTAGCAATCATAGACATTAAACTCTGTAACTGTTTTAAAGTCACCATTATCATCATGGTGAAATCCCTGAGCGGTTTCCTTCCACTCTGGCATCGGAATTTGGAAGTACGCCTGTATCTTTGTAGTGACTGGGTGTATTGATACGGGGTGGCAGCGTAGCCTAGTGGTTAGAGCGTTGGACTAGTAACCGAAAGGTTGCAAGGTCAAATCCCCGAGCTCACAAGGTACAAATCTATCATTCTGCCCCTGAACAGGCAGTAACCTACTGTTCCTAGGCCGTCATTGAAAATAAGAATTTGTTCTTAACTGACTTGCCTAAAGTAAAGGTAAAAAAATAAAAAAATACACCATCCAAAGTGTAACTTCATCATGCTCAAAGGGCTATTCAATGTCTGCTTTTTTTTACTCATCTACCAATAGCCACCCTTCTTTGGAAAGTCTCCATGGTCTTTGTGGTTGAATCTGTGTTTGAAATCCACTGCTCGACTGAGGGACCTTACAGGTAATTGTATGTGTGAGGTACAAATATGAGATAGTCATTAAAAATTCATGTTAGACACTATTTTTGCACACAGAGTCCATGCAACTTATGTGACTTGTTAAGCACATGTTTACTACTGAACTTATTTAGGCTTGCCGTAACAAACGGGTTCACAAGACATTTCAGATGTTTTGTTAATTTGGAAACGGTTCTTAAAACATCATTCACACTTTGACATTATGGGGTATTGTGTGTAGGCCAGTGACAAAATCTAAATTTAGTCCATTTTAAATTCAGTCTGTAACACAACAAAAATTGGAAAGGTCAAGGGGTGTGAATACTTTCTGAAGGCACTGTAGATATTTTTTCTCAGAAAAGGTAGAAAGCAATATCACATCCAGTGATCAAATAATGATTTTTTTCCCCATAAATGATATATGGTGAAACGCACGCACACACACAGTACACACTCCACCGCCACCGCTCTGTGGCTTTCCCCTGACCCTCTGAATGTCAACACTGCTGCTTTCTGCTACATCAGCCAGTCAGGTAGAGAGATTTCCCATCTAGATTAGCACTGTGGCCTCCAGCTACGCAGCAAAATACACATTTTGGTTTTCCTGCTCACCTGCCACTATGTTAACGGGGTGTAGGACCCTGTATACTGTGAAAATGTTCATTTGAATATAGATGTCGGTCTCTCTCCCTAGTAAGCGACTGAGGAGACGTTTACTGTGTGAGATGTGGCAACTGTGCCTGTCCCCTATCTGATTGTGGACGACTAGACTATTGCACTTTTAGCTGGTAACTCACTGGGAAGGAATTGAGACACCGATTGATCAGAAATTTGGAGTAGATGAGGATAAAGAATTACTAGAGCTGGAAGCCATGTCCGAATGTGTTTTTAAATCACATGAATGATTGCCGAGTGGAAGTTCGAGAAAGGAGACTTGGTGATTATGGTTTATTTTCCCCTCACATCTGTATAGAAAAACGTATGCACCACTACACACACACACGCACAAACGCACGCACGCACGCACACACACACGCACGCACGCACACACACACACGCACGCACACACACGCACACACACACACACACACACACGCGCACACACACACACACACACACACACACACACACACACACACACACACACACACACACACACACACACACACACACACACACACACACACACACACACACACACACACACACACACACACACACACACACTCTCTCTGCATCCTTTGGCCCCTAGTTGACACCGTATGTAATTCCCAGTTGATTGTGGAGCGGAATCCCAGTTTACAGAGAATAAATCTCCTGGGGCCCACTCTGTGTACTCTGTGTCCTCGGAGGATCGCGAGGGGCCCGGACGGCTCCTTTTCTCACGCTGGACACGTCCATACTCTAAAAGAAAAACCATTCTGAGGGCCAGTGGATGTTTCTCAATTGTCTCTCATAATGTCCTCAGCTCTGTAATTCAGAGCTGGAGAAGTTCGGAGAGGAGGGACCTCGGACCTCCAATGCGTTTTGTGAGGGAGGTGAGCGAGGATGAGAGAGGAATCAAGGAAAGACAATTGAGGGGAAACAACATCTCTGTGCTTCCCACTCCCCTTCTAGTCTAGTGATTGTGTGTGTGTGTGTGACACACTGTGACACTGATTTGTTTTTAATGACTGTATAGATTGTCCTCTTAACCGCTTTCACTGACAGTCACTTTACTCAGGGTCACCTTTTGCTCACCGGTGAAATTCAAGTATTTCCTTCTGAATCTGAAAAATCCATTTACACCGACGGGATTGTAGACTGTTTCACTTTCCACCCTGAGAAACCGTTTTTTAATTCAATATCCACTTTTCCTGGTGTCATTGTGAATAGTTATAATTTCTCCTCCACACTATAACTGGCAAGTCAGCTAGCCAGAATTGAAAATAAGCTGTGGAAATACCATTTTACACGTTCAACCCTGCTTGCTGGTTCTACGCCCACTCAGATTTGAACATGTCAAATTCCACTGCGCGAACCACCTCATTTTACCATGGAAAGGTGACTGGGAATATGGCCAAATACAAACAGTGTAGTTATTTCCTCCGTAAACAAGCCAAATGCCAGTATAAAGACAAAGCGGAGTCGCAATTCAACGGCTCAGACACGCAACGTACTGTATGTGTAACGGTCTGTAACGGTCTGACGAGGAGGAGTAGTAGGAAGGAAAGGAGGACCAAAATGCAGCGTGGTATGTATCCATAATATAATTTTATGAGACTGAACACAAAATACAAAAGAACAAGAGAATCAAAATGAAAACCGAAACAGTCCCGAATGGTGCAAACACTGAAACGGAAAATAATCACCCACAACTCAAAGGTGAAACCAGGCTACCTAAGTATGGTTCTCAATCAGGGACAACGATTGACAGCTGCCTCTGATTGAGAAACATACCAGGCCAAACACAGAAATGCCCACCCCAACTCACACCCTGACCATACTAAAACAAAGACAAAAACAAAGGAACTAAGGTCAGAACGTGACAGTATGTGGCAGGGTCTACAAACAATTACGGACTACAAAAGGAAAACCAGACACGTCACGTACACTGACGTCTTGCTTCCAGACAAACTATCTTCTTCACTTTAAGGATAATACAGTGCCACCGACGTGGCCCGCTACCAAGGACTGTGGGCTCTCCTTCTTCGTAGCCGACGTGAGTATGACGTTTAAACACGTTAACCCTCGCAAGGCTGCCGGCCCAGACGGCATCCCTAGCCGCGTCCTCGGAGCATGCACAGATCAGCTGGCTGGAGGGTTTACGGACATAATCAATCTCTCCCTATCCCAATCAGCTGTCCCCACATGCTTCAAGATGGCCACCATTGTTCCTGTATCCAAGAAAGCAAAGGTAACTGAACTAAATGACTATCGCCTCGTAGCACTCACTTCTGTCATCATGAAGTGCTTTGAGAGACTAGTCAAGGATCATATCACCTCCACCTTACCTGTCACCCTAGACCCACTTCAATTTCCTTACCGCCCCACTAGGTCCACAGACGATGCAATCACCAACACACTGCACACTGCCCTATCCAATTTGGACAAGAGGAATACCTATGTAAGAATGATGTTCATTGACTATAGCTCAGAATTCAACACCAAAGTACCCTCCAAGCTCATCACTAAGCTTGAAGCCCCCTGGCCGCCCGCAGGTGGTGAAGGTAGGAAACAACATCTCCACTTCGCTGATCCCCACAAGGGTACATGCTCAGCCCCCTCCTGTACTCCCTGTTCACCCATGACTGTGTGGCCATGCAGGCCTCCAACTCAATCATCAAGTTTGCAGACGACACAACAGTAGTAGGCTTCATTAACAACAACGTAACACGGAGTGTGGTGTCAGGAAAACAAACTCTCACTCAACGTCAACAAAACAAAGGAGATGATCATGGACTTCAGGAAACAGCAGAGGGAGCACCCCCCTATCCACATAGACGGGACAGCAGTGGAGAAGGTGGAAAGTTTTAAGTTCCTCGTCTTACACATCACGGACAAACTGAAATGGTCCACCCACACAGACAGTGTGGTGAAAAAGGCGCATCAGCGCCTCTTCAACCTCAGGAGGCTGAAGATATTTGGCTTGTCACCCAAAACCCTTAAACTTTTACAGATGCACAATTGAGGTCATCCTGTCAGGCTGTATCACCGCCTCGTACGTCAACTGCACAGCAAACAACCACAGGGCTCTCCAGAGGGTGATGAGGCTTGCACAACACATCACCGGGGGCAAACTACGTGCCCTCCAGGACACCTACACCACCCGACGTCACAGGAAGGCCACAAAGTTCATCAAGGACAACAACCACCCGGGCCACTGCCTGTTCACCCCGCGACTGAAAAACAGCTTCTATCTCAAGGCCATTAATC